>NC_137029.1:23699403-24001903 GCF_032717465.1 Coenobita brevimanus | reverse complement strand
CAAAAATATTTGCTAATCAGAAAAAAAATTACTATTTCGTCCCACATGTTCTCGTAGGTTAGCATTCAGTTACACATTCTTCTTTTGGTATCACTCTTCCCAATATATTTCGGACCGACTGAGTACTTATTTCTGCTCCTTAGAGTTAGTGTACATTTAATGCTCGTTCTTTTGTTTCTTCTTATGTGTATGTGTGAAAGAGAGAGGACTGATACAAACAATAATGTATTCCATTATTGCTTTCATAGCTGCTGGCCCTGAACAACGCCTTACTGTACTGGTGTCAGTGACGTTGAGTTAGGGTGAGCTATAAAAAACTGCGAGCAATTATGGGAAGCAAATGAGGGTCACTGGTGTGTTTACATGACCCAACTCTGCCACCTCAAGCAGTCTGGCGTTCACAGTTCACTTTGTCCCAGATGTTTTCGGCCGATGTATACATGCTAATGTAACACGAATCCTATTTTTATTAATTCTTACACGAATCATAGCAAATCACAGGATGGGTTTAGGAAAAAAAAAAAAAAAAAGCCAAGTGTGCCAGACGAGTCTTTTCACATACGTAAGAAAAATAAATTGATTTTAGAACTTTGAAAAAATGGTCCCAAGGCTGACCACGGGAGCATGCAAATATCTGAACCCACAGCCATTGAGGGGGCTAAACATACGTTTTACTTTGAGCAGTAAAAGCATCTTACCAAATCAGTTCTTCCTGATAGTCTGTTATATTTTTCAGATTATTTCTGGGTTGGTAAATACAGTAAACATTTCTTATTAAATCTGTTTCCCCGTCATTTTTAGCTGTTCTGGTGTGACAACTCTTGTTTATTTCGTTAGCATAGTGGCAGAAAAGACTGTTCTTCCCTAAGTGTTTAACTAAACCTGGCCTAACCGAGCTTATCTGTACCTATTAATTTTAACCTAACCTAACCTCCAGTTGGGAAATTGGGAAACAATATCCACCTTTGAGCACACTGAGTTTCTTCCAATGCGCTGGAATCGATCGTAGGGGAAAGTGACGATAATAACGGGGAGGAAATTTTTCAGGAAGAAAAAGTAATTTGCCAAACTGAAAGTTGTCCAAAAACTACAGAAACAAGCTGGAGGATTATGAATTGAATTGGTAAGGTCCTTCTGCTGCATCAAGTGTACAATGAAAGACACAAGTATCTTCCCAAAGTCTGACGAATATAGCGTGGAAAAATCAAACCATTTGAAACAAACAAGTAGAAACAGGGTTTTCATTGTATTTCGCTTGGTGTAAATTTCTTTCAGACTGAATTGGGAAGACAGTTGTGTCTTTCACTGTATATTTACCGGTAAATAAATCAATCTAACAGTACTTGTGTTTTGTTTCAGCCAGATTAATCATGGTTTCAGACTATTCAGGCACTTCTTCACATCATACAGTCTGGATAATCGGGCTATCTCGGCATTTCCTTTCGTATCGAGTATCGATTTTCGTATCATCGAGACAGATGATTTCGTACTGTGGAATTTGACCTATATTAATCGATTTCGTACCATCGAAAATTCGTATTTCGGGTTTTCTTATTTCGAGGACTCACTGTGTATATATATATATATATATAAACAGTATATATATACTGTACATATATATGGTACATATATATACAGTAATCCCTGTACTATCCGGACGCCCACTTTCCGGATGCCCCATTTACTGGACATTGTGGGTCTGGACTTTTGGAACCCAAAAGGGGCAGAAAAAAAGAAAAAAATCCCCCCAAAATCCTAATTTTTTCCCACCCATAATTTGAAACTGCTGCGCAACCGAACAGGCCAGCTGCGTTTACACACGGCCCCTTCACCGCTTCCTTCCTCCCCCCTCACCAGTTACTACCTAACTGCCATCACGAGTAGATGCTCTTCGCAATGGATGCCACACGTGCTCATTTTTGTGAATAAACAGTGAATAAACTGCAACACCTCGCCACTAGACCACACGGGAATTTACAGTGTTGTGCAGTGTTAAGAAATTAGAATTTAGAGTGAAAAGAATTAACTGTGGAGTGGAAAATGGCAATTAAAACTGGCATTGTGCAATTAAGAACAGAATGTGCAGTGTTAAACAATTATAACTCACAGTGCAAAGAAATAAGTGCAGCACAACACTGGATTACTGTATGTGCTTCAAGAGCATTTTCACCACTGCCAAAGCCTTAGAGGAGGTAGCCACAGGCGTGCTGTAAGTACCCTGTACACTGCTAAATATTTTACATAACCACTTCTAATTCCTCATTCTCTGGTTCCATTTCATTTATTTTATGCTTTCTGTCCCTGATTTGTAATAGGGTTTTAAATAGGTTTAAATAGGTGCTATGCATGTCTGGTAGGGAGTTATTTAGGTGGATTTCAAAGTTAGGCTGGGTTAGGTTCCTTCAGTACCAGTCCAGTAGGGAGGGGCCCACTTTCCAGACATGCCTTTGGCTCTATTACTTCAGATAGTAGAGGGATTGCTGTGCATACATATATATATATATATATATATACCCCTGGGGGTTGGGGGAGTTTTCAAGAATACTCCCCCAGTATCCCTGCTTGTCGTACAAGGTGACTAAAAGGGTTGGTGGAGAGTTAGTGCCCATCCCCGGAAAACAACTAACTAAAACGACGAACAAGAAGCCTCGGACAAGGACTGACCAAAAGATGACGACCAAGGACCAGACAAAGGACATGGTAATTGGAACATGGAATGTAAGAGGTGCGAATGATAAGGTGAAAGAGAGAGAGATTGTCTGGGTGCTTGAGGGTGCGAAAGTTAATGTATGTGAAGTAACTGAAACTAAATGGAAAGGTGAGAGTGTGAGAGAATGGGAGTATGGATAGGGTATATGTGCAGGAGTAGGTGAGAATGAGAGGGCAAGAGAACGAGTGTGTATAGTTGTGAGTAAAAGATGGAAGAAGAGAATAAGAGAGTATGGATCAGTTGGGTCAAGGATTGTGTGGGTAAGATTGAAAGATTGAAATTTGGAAAACAAATGTGGGCGATTGTGTGCGTGTATGCGCCAAAGCAAGATCGTGCAAGCAGAGTGAGAGAAGAGTTCTGGACAAATGTGGAAGAGTGCATGGAAAAGTCTGGAAGGAATGAGAGAGAGTTTTTGATAGGTGATATGAATGGTAAAGTAGGGAATGTGAAGGTGGATGGAATAGTTGGTGAGTGGGGTGTACCTGCTGAGATAGATGAGAATGGCAGTGCGTTAGTGGACATTTGTGCTGGGAGGGGGTTGGTGATAGCCAATCCACAGGTATACATGGCGAGTGATGAGAAGCGTGGGTGGTGAACTGAATGAAAGGAAGACAATGATTGATTATGTGTGTGTGGATGAAAGGATGCAAAGATGTGTAATGGATGCAAGAGCTTATAGAGGCCGGGGGAGTGAACTTTCTGACCACTACTTGGTGGTGCCCAGAATCAAGATCCAAGTAAGATGGAGACATAGAAGAACGGAAGGACGGGAAGAAGGAGAATTTGCAAGGAGAGTGGAGATGTTACAAGAGGATGAGAAAAAGGCAGAATATAAGAGAGAAGTGGAGGAACGATTGGGTAAATATGAATTGGAGCAGATGGGGGACGTGGAAGGTGTGTGCAGGATATTCACAGAAATGTGATGTGATGTGTGGGATGAAGAGAAGACGGAGGGGGGTGCAAGGAACAGCGTGGTGGAATGAAGAGGTGAGACAGGCTGTGGCACAAAAGAAGAAAGCATACAATGAATGGATGAGAAATAGGGGCGTGGAAGAAGTTGAGAGGCAGAAGAGAGAGTTATATGTAGAAAGAAAGAGAGGGGTGAAAAGATTAGGAAGAGAGTAAGAAGAGAGTGGATAAGGAATTTCGAAGGAATTTGAGTGTAAAGTGGTGGGACTGTAAGAAAATGTTCTGGAAAGAGATGAAGAGAGTAAGACAGGGCAGAAGTGAAGTTAGCAGAGGAGTGAAAGATAAAAATGGTAGATTACTAGTGGAGAAGGGAGAAAAAGTGAGCAGATAGAGAGAACAATTTAAGGAATTGTTGAACTTAAAGGATGGAAGTAATGCGAGTATAAGTGGCTGGGGAATGGATGGGAGGAGGAGGGAGGTGAGAAGACAGGAAGAAATCAGTAGGATAGAAGTTGTGGAAGCAATGAAGAAAGTTAAATTGAGGAAAGCCCCAGGAATTGATAGACTGTGAGGTGAAATGCTGAAGCATGGGGGAGAGACAGTAGTAGAATGGATATGGAAGATGTGCAGATTGGCCTGGGAGGAAGGTAGAGTCCCCGTGGATTGGAAGTCAGGTACAGTATAATTATTCCCTTGTACGAAGGAAAAGGGGAGAAAGAAGTCTGTGGTAATCATAGGGGCATTTGTCTTCTTAATTCGTTTTCGTTTTCAAAGACTCCAACATGCTTGCATGTGTTGGCCTTGGTCACCTGATGGCGGCTCTCCACGCTGCACGATCCATTGCAGTCTCCCTGTTCAGTCCCTTAACCCTGAGGTCACACTTAATGACCTCGTCCCATGTCTTTCTCAGTCTACCCCTCATAACCCCATCCCCAATATTAACACTTCTCACCTTCCTCACCTAATTATCATCCCCTATCCTCTCCACATGTCCAAACCATCTCAATCTACCCCTCCTCATCACAACACCAATACACTCCGGTCCCATCCTACCTCTCAACTCTTCCATTGTAAACCCAGCCCCTCCAGGCCTTGGACGCAGGGACGCACTGCACATCCACCTAATCATTGTCATTTCTGTACATCTGAGCTGGCGAATATCTTCCTCCTTCACTGCCCAGGTCTCACTACCATACAGCATTACACTTCTAACACATGCTGCATACA
Source organism: Coenobita brevimanus (assembly GCF_032717465.1). Taxonomy (NCBI): domain Eukaryota; kingdom Metazoa; phylum Arthropoda; class Malacostraca; order Decapoda; family Coenobitidae; genus Coenobita; species Coenobita brevimanus. The sequence goes on along the minus strand of NC_137029.1, from coordinate 23,997,057 downwards.
AAGACCCCTTAGCACGTAGGGAGAGTCCTCTCAATGTCAGGAGAGCCAAGAGCTCCCTGAACTTCTTCCAACCACTTCTCACGCTAGCCACAGACCTAGCTCCAGCCCACCTCCAGCACATAATATGTCTTCCAAATAACAAAACTCTTCCATACACTCAAGAGATTTACCAGCAAGTTCAATCCTTTCACGCCTGACAATCTCCACCTGCTCACCCCGACACGCCGTACACATAAAATCAGCATTATCTCGCAGTCTACCTCTGATACCACTACATCTCTTATGCACCCATTTATCACACACACCGCACAAGATGGAATTACTTCTCACGCCCTTGTGGCAAACTGCACATGGCCACTATCCCTCGTCTTTGACAGTACCGCCACCAACCCTAGATATCATCACTTTTGTTTTAACTGCATTCACCTTTAACCCTTTAACCGCGGGCTTGATTTGCTTTTTCTTGCGGCACCCGCGGGCATATTCGCGCTCCGACAGACTCTCTAAAAATATTTGCCAAAAATCAGTTATTAGTCCTAGAATATTAAAATCACATATGCTTATGGAACATACCTTCAGCTTTCTCCTGAGGTGTTTGTTGAGCCTTTGTCGAGTACCGTAGGACTTGTGGAGACCTCTGAAGTTGGGAAACGAAGTCTCCACTTTACACTTCCCGACAACCCGTAATATGATTACCACATTCTGATATTATCACTAGAAACACTATTCTATGATTCTCAAATAGTTTGGAATCCATATTCTAAAAAAAAAACCATTGTGAAACCAATGAAAATTACGAGGGAGTATGACCTTCCCACTTGCGCTAGTTCGCCGCTGGTGTTGTCATTTATTATTCATAAAAACACTCACAGTTTATATTTCTACTACTATATAACACTTATATATATCTACAGTCTTTATCCATAAGTTTCCTTCAGTAATAGTAGTTTATTGTCACTGTAGGCATTCAATTTCTTTCAGTAAAATACGTAGCATTCACTTTCTTGTCCTGTATACTAGCATTGAGAGTGAATGTCGCTTTCACCTTCACTCTCATAACTTATAGTATTCATACATGCTAGAGTGAAACTTTCACTTTCATTACTCCTAGTATATATACTCGTATTCTTATACTACTACTCATTTACATTTCTATTTACGTTCTCTATTTTATTTACATTATTTACATTTCTATTTTATTTACACTGTGTTATGCACTGTCACTTAAAGTAACTTATAAAACTATTTTCCACTGTTCACTTATATTTACATTCACTGCTTTCACTTGCTGTTTACACATTATTTACACATTATTTACAATCCCACTTGCACTATTTTACTCAACAGAAAGATTGTAGTCACTCTCTTTCAATTGTCAGTCCTTTACCTCTTTCCACACAAGGTTTAGTAGGGGGTAAAAGTCACAGGGCCCTTTGCATGGGGCTAAAAGCGGCGGAAGTTAGCAGGAGCAAACAGACATACCTTCACCTTGGAAGATGACAGTGAACTGATAGGGGTGGGCCGGGGTGGCCTACCTAGGGAAATGCATTACTGCCAATGTCAGCCTCTTGACAGCTGCTAATATATAGCAGTGAAATGATTGGCAGGAAATCTAGACAATACATTATAAATTAGGTAGTTCCAGGTGAATGTAAATATCACTTAGGCTTCTCCCTTCCCTCCTTATATATATTTTTAGTACGACAATAGATTATACGCCATATTTCAAGGGGAAATAAACAGCGAAAATTAGCGAACGAGTGCACGTGAGGTGTTGTCAGGTGATAATTAGCCAATTCCAGGTGTATGGCACTCTCATTTACCTTATTTCTTTTTGGTATATATTATTTGGTATAAGAATAGGGCATAGGGCTTATTTCAATGGATGAAATCAGTGGAAAATTCCTAGGAAGATTTACTTAGCATAGCACGGCCAGACAGGCGAGAGGAGAGGGTAATGGAGGGAAGGTAGGGAGGGGAGTCAAGAATGGGGAGAAATGGCTAAATTGTTAACAATGGATGGGAGTACAGATGAGATTAGGAGTGCTGACTAGTGTTGGACATTGGCAGTACTGACAGATGATAGAAGCTACCACTTGAAAGCCCAGGCGAATTCAAAATAACACAGAATCGCAGAAGTGACGCCCCGCGGTATGATCCCTTGCTCCCAAGCGTCACGAAAGTGACGCCCCACGGTTGAGGGGTTAAACCCTTTTGCCCCATACCATCTCTCCACTTCCTAAACCTTTCCTCCACCTCCCTTTCGTTCTCTGCAAACAACACCAAATCATCAGCATACAACAACTCCCACGGGAGTCCGTTTCTAAAGTCATGTGAAAGGGCTTCAAGTACCATGATAAACAACATGGGACTCAAGACTGACCCCTGATGCACACCAACATTCACAGAAAACTCATCACTCAAATCTCCATTCACTCTTACCTGGGTGTGAGCACCCACATACATAGCCATAACCACCCTAACCAGCCACTCCTCCAAGCCAAGCTTTCTCATTGCCCACTTTACCACCTCTCTAGAGACTCTGTCAAAGGCCTTTTCCAAATTAACAAAAATAAAATAAAGATCCCTTCTCCTACCAATATATTTTTCCTGAAGCTGTCAAACAATGAATATAGCATCAGTGGTCCCCCTACCTGGCATAAACCCAAACTGCATCTCATCAATATTCACTCTTTCTCTAATCATACCTTCTAAAACTCTCTCCATTACCTTCATTAACTGATCTAAAAGCTTTATACCTCTATAAATTTCCTCTTTCCAGGGCATCACCCTTCCCTTTATACACATTTACAATTACACTTTTCAGCCAATCATCTGGGACAACACACTCATAAATAATCCTATTTATCAGGTCAGTGACTAAACTCACCCCTATATCGCCTGAGGCCTTCAACATTTCAGCAGTCAACACAGACACACCTGCAGCCTTCCCCATCCTCATCCTGCCTATTGCCTCACTCAGAGTAGCAGTATCAATCAAAGGTCAAGGGCCAGACACTGGATCTGCTAGTTCCAAACCTTCCCTGTCCCAGTCAAACTCCTCATTCAACAACCGGTTATAATGCTCTCTCCATGCATCTTTAATATCCTCACTGTTCACCACTACCCTTCCTTCATCATTCATCACACACTGCTCACCTATAATATCCCAATTATCCCTCTTCACTTGACCTGCCACCCTAAATATCATATTTTTCCTTTCTCCATGATTTAGGTTATCAAGTAATAGTCTCTGTGACTCAGACTTTGCCCTGTATACCTCTCTTCTAGCCCTACGCTTGGCAGCCAAATATTCCTCTTTGCTACCACCCTTCTTCCATTCCCGGAAAAGCCTTCTTTTCTCCTTAACTGCAGCTTCTACACCCTCATCCCACCACCAAGTTACTTTGTCTTGGTGGTCCTCTTGTCCAATAGGAAAAGTGTATGGTAGGATACTTATTGACAAGTTAGAGAAAGAACAGAGGAATTAGTTGGAGAAGAACAGGGAGGCTTTAGGAAGGGAAGAGGTTGTGTAGATCAGATATTCATTCTTAGATCTTTAGTGGAAAAGTTTCTAGAGAAGGGAAAGAAGTTGTATGCAGCTTTCATGGATTTGGAGAAAGCATATGACAGGGTCGACAGACAAGGATTGTGGAAAGTATTAAGAATATATGGAGTAGATGGGAAGTTGTTGAACGCTGTAAAGAGTATGTATGATGGTGCTAAGGCTGCAGTGCGTGTGGATGGTGAACTAAGTGAATTTCTCTCTTTGAAGGTTGGGTTGAAACAGGGATGTGTCATGTCCCCATGGTTGTTCAATCTGTTCATGGATGGGGTAATAAAAGAGGTACAAGGTAGGGTAGAGGATGTTGGAGTGGCCCTGGTGAGACAGGGTAGTGTTTGGAAACTCCCTGTACTGTTGTTTGCAGATGATACTGTGTTGTTGAGTGAAGACGAAGGGGAGCTGCAGCTTGGTGGATGAGTTTGGGAGAGTGTGTAAGAAACGGAATCTAAAGGTGAATGTACGGAAGAGTAAAGTGATGGTCTTTGAGAGAGGTGAAGTCAGTGAATGTACAGCGAGGTTGGATGCTGAGGAATTGGAAAATGTGAGTACGTTTAAGTACTTGGGTAGTGCGATGAGTAAGGATGGAGGTTTGGAGGGTGAAGTGCTTGAAAGAGTACAGCAGGGAAGAAAGGTTGCTGGTTCTTTGAAAGCAGTGATAAGAAACAGGGAAGTGAGCATGGAAGTGAAAAATTTACTACATGACAGTATTGTGATACCAACTCTAACGTTTGGATGTGAAGCTTGGACATTGTTGGAAGGACACAAGTCAAGAGTGAGAGCAGTGGAAATGAGTTGTTTAAGAGGAGCCTGTGGAGTCACACAGAGAGACAGGCTGACAAATGAGGATATAAAGGAGCGTTGTGGTGTGGATGTGGATGTGATAGGAAGCGTTAGGAGGATAATACACTGAGGTGGTTTGGCCATGTGGAGAGGATGGAGGATGAAAGACTGACAAAGATAGTGTATGTGAGTGATATGGAGGGGGGGAGAGGGATGGGGAGGCCGAGGATGAGATGGAGGCAAGGGGTGAAGAGTTATATGAGAGAGGGGGGTGTGAGTTGGGAGCAGGGCAGTGAAATGGCGAGGGACAGGGCGATGTGGAGGCGATTTGTTTGTGGCCACCCCGAACAGGATTGAGGAGTCTGGCAATAGATAGACAGATAGATAGTTTTATATATATATATAGACAGACAGATAAATACAGTATACACTCAACCCCCTGCTATCGCGCGTTCAGCTATCACACTTATCTGCTATCACGCACACATCAAATGCAAAACCATACATGCTATCACGCACCCCAAGACTGCTATCACGCATCGAGTTTGAAGACAGGCTAAGCGAAACTTATTCACACGGCACTTCATACGAGGTTTGCAGAGGATACGATGGTTAATTGGAATGGTAACGTGGTAAAATTCTCGATTATAGTACGGGCATTTGGAATGCATCTGAACGGATTCCTGCCGAGGACACGACGGGCAAAACAGTGACGAAAACCCATTTGGCTCGAAAGAATATATCGTACTACAGCATTGAAATTTAGCCTAACACTGAATACTTATTAATATTGTATTTTAGAATAAATATCAATCGTTTTGAAACCCTTATAAAGAGTTAATATTTCTTATGCCGAAAAAACTGTGATGTCGATAAAGTAATCATGTGTTTAAAACTGGGACGGGGCTCTGAAGTGACGACAGTGTGAGGAACGTGTGTGATAGTGTCCAAGTTTTGTTCCACTTAAATGTTCCTCAGCCATTCCTGATATAAGGTACCATGTGATACCCCCTTTAGCTGTGGACACTAAAGAAATGGAGACAGCCAAAGAGATCTGGCGGCAACTAAGCCACTCCCAAGCCTCGGAACCCATCAAACCACCCAAGCAGTAATCCTTATAAAAGTTTGATGGCCTTTTATGTTGTTTATTTCTTCACTATACTGTTATTATTAATATAATAATGCTTTATTTCATGTTAGAGGAGAGATTGGCAGGAAATCGTAGGCATAAAGTGGTTAAAAGTTAGAAAAATGGGCCACCGAAAAACCAATTAGAAATTTTTCCATTGATTGTTCAGTTCAGCTATCGCGTATTCAGCTATCACGCGCGTTTCCTGTGACCAATTAAGCACGATAGCAGGGGGTTGAGTGTATATATGTACAGATTTGTATATGTACAGTACATTAAAACCTTGGTTTAACAGACTTCAACAGACCGGAATTCGCTTTTATAGGAATTGAGGAGCTACTGGACTAAATTCCCAAATATCAGGAAAAGTCCGATAAAGCCAGAAGTGTCAGGACACTAAAATATCATAACACACTACATACAGTAATAGCTAGTAACATATACAGTATATGCAATATAGATGTTAGAATAAAGTCACGCCTAAGCGGAAGGGCTAGAGGAAATAACGTTACCACATTCTCTAGTCAGGAATTTCACACACAGCACAGTGAGATGCCTGATGGGAAACTCCCCAAGGCTTGGAAAGTTCCACAAACTCGTGCCCTTACACATGACACAACCAGTCATATACAGGGGAAATGGGAGAGACAGGGCAGAAGGGGTTAGGAGAGAGAAGAGGCACGGTGGGGAGAGGCAGGAAGGAGCACGTGGGGATAGCAAACATAAAACCGTTCTCATCTCAGCACTGCACTTGCGAGATACTCCCTTCGAAGAAATAAACTGCAATCAAACCCCATACTCATCTTTATCTTTCTCCTGCCATCAACGACAAGTGCAACGAACAATCTCTCCTGCTTAAAATCCCTACAATTTAACACATTTTTGGAAAAGCTCAGCAACGACTATCTCGGCACTACCAATCTGCATCTCTACACTGTTTTTAACCATTTTCACTGACGTACCATGTAGGCCATAAAGAGTGCACTGCAGTGTTATTCAGTGGGTATGTACAGTATATGCCATTATTTTTGCTAAACACAATGACACCAAATACAACACTGTCAATGGTAAAAGCATGGGTGAAACAGAAGTGTAAAGATATGGTTCTGCACCTTTGATAACCATTTTGTTTTGATAGCCTTTTTTTTACCCCCTCCCCAAGGATTGGAAACAGGTATCGGTATTTAAGAGTGTACAGTATCATACAACCGTTTATAACAGAATGCAACCAACTGCGTGTTGATACTGTAAGCAATTTTGGATGGGGATTTTTTTTCTTATAGAAAGCACAATATAAAAATTTACAATGGACTCCCATGGGAGATGTACAGTATGCCGATGATTTGGTATTGACTGCAGAGAATGAAATGGAGATGGAGGAATGATTCAGGAAGTGGAGAAATGGTATGGGACAAAAAAGCTTACTAGGAAATGCAAATAAAACAAAGGTGATGGTATCTACAGTTGAGGCAGTACTATCAAAGAAGAGAGTGTGTGACCAAGAGCAGTTTGCTATAAGGGCATGGGAAGTAATTCCATCTTGTGCATTGTTTGTGCTAAGTGGGTGCATAAGAGATGTAATGGTATTAGAAGTACACTGCGAGATGATGCTGATTTATTAGAGGAACACTGCGAGATGATGTTGATTTTATGTGTATGGTGTGTCGGGGGGAGCATGTCAAGATTGTCAGGCATGATAGGATTGATCTTTCTGGTGAGTCTCTTGAATGTGTGGAAAAGTTTTGTTACTTGGGGAACATGTTATGTGCTGGAGGTGGTGATCGAGCTAGCTCTGTGGCTAGAGTAAGGAGAGGTTGGAAGAAGTTCTGGGAGCTGTTGCCTCTCCCAACATTGAGAGGGCTCTCCCTCTGTGCTAAGATATCTTTGTATATGGCATGTGTTAAGAGTGTAATGCTGTACAGTAGTGAGACCTGGTCAGTAATGGAAGGGGATATTCGCGGGCACAAATGTACAGAATTGACAAAGATCAGGTGGATGTGCAGTGTGTAATTGAATGCAAAGCCTGGAGGGCTAGGTTTGTGATGGAAGAGTTTAGAGGAAGGATGGAACTGGAGCGTACTGGTGCTGTGATGAAGAGACGTAGATTGAGATGGTCTGGGCATGTGGAAAGGATGGAGGATGATAAATGGGTGCAGAAAGTGAGGTATGAACATTGGGGTTGCAGGAGGCAGACTGAAAAAGACCTGGGATGAGGTCATAGAGTGTGACCTCAGGGATAAGGGACTGAACAGGGAGACTGCCAGAGAGTTAGCAGCATGGATTGCTGCCATTAGTCGACCAAGGCCGACACATGCAAATATGTTGGAGACTTTGTAAATGAAATGAAAGAAACGAAAGCACACTTGGCACGTACCTGTTGTTATGCCAAGAGCATTTTCAACATTTTTGCAGGTGTGTCACATATCCTACAATGACTGTGTAATTTTTCACCCATTATGTACCGGTATATGAAGTATGGATCATTGGACAGCCAATGAGAACAACTACGATACTGTAATTTGAAAATAAGTGGGCATTAGAGAAGTGTAGAGACAGGGTTCTTACCTCTGGCACTTGTGCTAGCAGTGTTTTCCTTCATTTTTGTCAGCTACACAACACTCCCCCATGCTAATTTTGCACTGTAGATTTGAACTGTTCCTTGTTTCAGTGTATACTGGCCAATATTTTGCTTATTTCATCTGAATCACTTTCATCTGGAAAGCAACCAGCCTACCTTTGTACATGGTAATGGTCAGCATTCAAACATAAATAATGTACAGTATATCTAATTATTTCTACACACTGAATACAATGCACATGCTCTAGGGTAGTAATCCTATCAGGTTTCTGGACCGGACAGATTATGTCTGTGCTAGAGTCAGCCACTCTCACGCTGACCTACAACTTCGCGCTGCGATATTTTTCTTTGATCGCTCTGTGTAAATACACTTTTCATCGCACAATGTTGGTTTTCGGGTCATTCTCAAGCTAAATAGTTGTACTTTATCGTAGTATATTCCAAAAGGGAAAACAAAGAAAACAGAAAGTCAAAATAACAAGCTGAAGTTAGGTAAAAACAAAAAATTTTATACCTCTCCGTAGAAGAGTATTCGGAAAAAAAATATATATATATTAAAGATATATACATCTGATTTAAACCATGCAAAACTACAATAAAGTACCTTTATAGTGCTATACAGATTATGATTATTTATGCACTTTCTTGCACAGTAAAGTAAAAGGAAAAAGATGCAAATTTTTTTATAATTCTCGGCTGCATGTTCACTTTCCAATCTTTTTCTTTGACCAGTCAGTGTAAATACATCTTTTATGGTTGAATGCTGGTTGTGGTGTTATTTCAACCCATTCACTGCATCAGTGTTTGTTTACATGTACATCCTGTGCGCAGCAGTATTCAAATATTTAGAAAAAAAATATTGGAAAAAAAATATATATATTGTCAAAAGATAGAGAAAAAAATCCCGTGTTCAATGGTATATAATGCAATATAGCAAACAAAAAAATAACCTCTGAAACAGGTCCATCAAGTAATAATATTCCCTGTGCAGTGGTGCCAGGCAAACGATGTGTTATGGTTGCACTGTGTCATCAGTGTCAATCCTGCGATCAGATAAGGTGTAAATCAGCATCTGAACCATTACTGTCATCATCTAACAACGTATCACTATCATTACTACACTCATCCAGAGATTTCACCTAACATTTGCTTGGGCTACTGCTAGTGGTGGCATGGAGAAGATTTCGTACCATTACCTTCGGCATTTTGTAGGTAACTGAGCTGAGTTCTGCTCCTCGTAAAAATGCATAATCTATGTATGGCAATATTCTATAAGGTGCCATGAGTTGCTAGCTGAGTTTATCGCTGTACCGTATATTCAAAAAAAGAAAGCAAAGAATATAAAAAGTCAAAATGACGAGGTGAAGTTAGGTGAAAAACAAAAATTATACACCTTGTCGCAGAAAAATATTCAGCAATAAAAATCTAATAGATAAATAAATCTGGCTTAAACCACACGAAACTACAATAAAATACTTTTACAGTACTATACAGATTATGGTTACTTATGCATTTTATTGAGTGGTGGTAAAGATGCACAATTATATTATGATTCTCGGCCACATATTCTTTTTCTCTGATTGCTCTGTGTAGATACACTTTTCACTATAGAATGCTTGATGTGGTGTTAATTTGAAACTGAACAGTTGTAGCTTTTAGTAGAATGTTCAAAAAAGGAAAGCAAAGAAAATAAAAAGTCAGAATGACACATATATGAGGAAAAGTGCAAGGCAATTATGTGACCTCCGACCGTCAAAACAGCTAAAGTGCAATTGCCTTTGTTCCCTGCCCTGAGACAATGCCATGAGTCATACCACACGTGTGCTGCCCGCCACGCACAAAGCAACCATCCCACAACATCATGCCTGAGTTTCTTTATGACGCATAAATCCAATTTATGGTGAATATTTTACAAAAGTTTCTTAAAAAGACGATTAACCCGTACCATCCCAGGCATTTTTGCGATTTCATACCCACCCAATCCCGGACCAAAAACAGAAAAAACTTTTATTGCATAAAACAATCCAAAAGGACATATAAATCAAGGAAAAGCAAAAAAAAGTACTCCTTATAGGAGAAATATGACGAGGATGGCCATCCGTCGTGTTTTTAGCCCAGTTTCCCAAGCCGTGGGCAATGTTTTCCCACCCAGCTGGGTGGGATAAGAGAGAACGGGGGAGGAGAAAGGGGGATTCCCCTTTCTCAGTGTTCTCCACTGGCTCATATTCCTCCCCAGAATAGTCATCCAGGTCTTTCTCTTCTAAAGAATCACTAAATGAAGGGACAGAAGGGTCCATGTGACAATTTCAACAGCCTCCTCCAGCCCAATGAGGAGGAAAAATGGCGTGATTTTCGTGACATCCTAAAGCTCTGACAGACAGTGGCACACTGATGTTACCCACCCACGCAGAACCAAACTCAGTACTACAACTGCTTGGACACAGTGTTGCCAATACATTAAGCTACTCCTTAGCAAAAAATAAGCTAGATTTACCAGTCTGAGACGTGTTACAGTGCTCGAATTTTGCTGTCGGCACCATCAAGTCGTTAGGATTAATCGAGACATTTTGTACTGTTGGCACCGTGCTGACGGCAGGATTGTACGGGTTAAAAGCGTCATCAGAATCTCTGACATTCAAAATCGTCATCGGAATCTCAAAGGGTTAACTCATTACTATGTCATTCTACAGTGAAGAAACTGGAGAGTTATGGTGCCAAGCAAAAGCTAGCACACTGGTTTAAAGGGTTATACCTCTCTACTCCGAAGACAGCTCCAGACTGACTGCTAAGACAATTTCCCGCCTTTTCCATGACACACTAATGTCACACATTTTGCCATGCTGCCCCGACCCAGTTCATGCAAGAAAGCATGATGCAAATTTGTGTCCTCTAATTTCAAGGAATTCGGCTACACAGTTCACAAACTGATAGACACACATCGCATCAGGGACCCGTAATGTAACTTTTTCTCCTAAATAACGGCGAATACGTAATTGTGTCTACATCCCTAAAGGTGTTAATGCACTCCACCTGACTATATCACTATTGCACTAATCTCTGCTGTCAGCCGCATAGGGTCAGTTCACTGCACAGCACAGCCTTGCATGGGTGGTTGCCTGCCTGTGGTATGTGTCTAGTCGATCAGACAGACTGGGGTAGAATAACAATATCAACATCAATTTTCCAACAAACATTGAATAGCCATTCTGCTGTTAGGGAAAAAAAAAAGTTTTACAATCAAAGGTATACTACATCTATCCTATGGTTTTCCTTGTCAACTCTTTTCTTTTCTCCTCTTTTTCTTCCTACATTCTCCTCATTCTGCTTTCCTTTTTTCTTTTTTCCCCCCACACTCCATCTACAGTATGTGGATTCAGTGATTATGGCCATAATACAGTAAAACCTCAATATAACAGACTTCAACAGACCGGAATTTGCTTTTATCGGAATCGAGGTGCTACCGAACTAAATTCTTATATATCGGAAAAAGTCTGATAAAGTCAGGAGCAGTCTGGACTGCCTGACCACTTCAGCTATGTTCACCACAATAAGGTAAATAAAAGACATGTTTATCAGTGTACAGTAAAGTATTATTATATATATTATACCATTTGATTATTCTGGTGAATGTATAATACAGTACAGTACTGCAAAGGTGGTGAAATCAGTTTAAAAACCGTTGGTGTGATCCAGACTAATATCCGATATGTTGGAAAAAGTCTGGGTTAGCAGGGGGGGAGTCCGGATGCTGTTTTTATTGGAATTCTGCTTTTTCAGAATGGCTTGGGCCCCAATTAGTCAGTTTTACTGTAATATAATGTATTCCTCTTAACCAGTGCCATCTCTCTATCCTACTTCTCTTTCTTTTGTTCTGAAGATGTCAAATTTCTCTGTTGCTGGTACTAATACTAACAACCTTGCTTATGACTGCAGCACTTCTGAAAATGTTTATTTTCATGGCCTACAGCCAACAAAAATCACCACCATTCATGGTTTTACTCCCAAATGATTGTGTCAGACATATCAAATATTCTCACAAGATCCTCTTCACCTTCAAATTAAGCACCCTACCCTTCAGAATAATGTCAGTTCTTTTATTACTCTTCTTCCCATACACTGATTTACTGAAAACCACATTACAATTTGATATGCTAACACATCACAACTTCCAGATATCTAAAGCAAACAACTCTGCAGTTTATCCTTTTTCCTTCTATTTCATATAATTTTGCACGATGAGTGTAAACAATTGTTCTTTACGTACTTAGGCCTGAAAAAATTTAACAGTGAATATCAGAACAGCTATGCAGTCAAAGATGACACTGTACTTGAGTATGACTCATCAAACCTTACTACACTTACTTCAGGAGGTGCACCTGTCTGATGAAGATACAGGGAGTGCAGTAGAGGTATGAAGTTGGCCCGCCTCTTGAAGCGTTTGTACAGTGCCTGTGACAGTATACAGCCAACAATGTTATGCTTGGCTGATCTTGCTTCCTGCCTGAAGAAGAAGTTATTACTCTCTGGACACAGTCAAAAGTTTACTTTCATTATACAAAATTTAAGCATGATATTGGTATCCAAGTTCAAAGGAGTGTTTGTAGAAGAAGGAACTACCTAATTTGCTTACTGTCTATCTATCTATTTATTGCCAGACGCCTCAATCCCGTTTGGGGTGGCCACAAACAAATCTCCTCCACGTCACCCTGTCCCGCACCATTTCACTGCCCTGCTCCCAACTCACACCCCCCTCTCTCATATACCTCTCCACCCCATCCCTCCATCTCATCCTCGGCCTCCCCCTCCCTCCACCTCACTCACATACACTCTCTTCATCAGTCTCTCACCCTCCATCCTCTACACATGGCCAAACCACCTCAGTGTGTTCCTCATAACACTTCCTATCCCATCCACATCCACACCACAACGCTCCTTTATATCCTCATTCGTCAGCCTGTCTCTCCGTGTGACTCCACAGGCTCCTCTTAAATAACTCATTTCCACTGCTCTCACTCTTGACTTGTGTCCTTCCAACAACGTCCAAGCTTCACTTCCATACGTCAGAGTTGGTGTCACAATACTGTCATGTAGTAACTTTTTCACTTCCATGCTCACTTCCCTGTTTCTTATCACTGCTTTCAAAGAACCAGCAACCTTTCTTCACTGCTGTACCCTTTCAAGCACTTCACCCTCCAAACCTCCATCCTTACTCATCACTCTACCTAAGTACTTAAACGTACTCACAGTTTCCAATTCCTCACCATCCAACCTCGCTGTACATTCACTGACTTCACCTCTCTCAAAGACCATCACTTTACTCTTCCCTAAATTCACCTTTAGATTCCGTTTCTTACACACTCTCCCAAACTCATCCACCAAGCCTTGCAGCTCCCCTTCATCTTCACTCAACAACACAGTATCATCTGCAAACAGTACAGGGAGTTTCCAAACACTATTCATGAAAACATGAAAAGTGCCAGAAAGAAGTTGAAGAGGTGGAGGGATTGGATGGAAGCTAGGGGAATAATGCTTTATATGGGTACTGATAAAACAGTCTTGAACAGTAGGTGTGAGGGAGATTATGTCATAGGACAGACTGTGTGACTGTATGCCATATGTAAAAAATTAGTTGGGATGAATAGGATGAATACCTTGTACCAGCAACTCTAAGCATCTGAGTCACAATGTGCAATGTAACAGCCACCTTATCAAACTTCATATTTCAAAGTGTGCTTCAGTCTCGTTAATCTCAGGTTGTGGCCCAGCACTAAGTCAGCAGTACTAAAACCCTCCTTATCCCAAGCAAATTACTCCTTCATCAATGGCTTTAGTGTTGGTGTCAAGCTCTCTTTCACTATTAATTTGCAACACGTACAATATTAACTGATTACTCATTGATTATGGAAACCTGGTCTTGTGCCCCCCACCTCCGAAAGGGTTATCAGTAGCTTCTTTTTTCATTCATCATCAAATCCAGTGTTGCCCCATGAGGAGTGTAGGAGCCCAGGGCTAGGCAAGTTGATCCGGACATTTACGATGAGAAAGGCCAGCCTCACTCATCCCTAAGTGGCATTATGTGAGCAATAAACCCCAACCACCCCTTGGATATAAACCTGCACCAGCTCAATCTGACTGGAGGACCTCAATTACCCACTAAACCACCAGGCGCCATGACTTGCGTATATGGTTACCACCCGGTGTAGTAAATGGTTTCCTGGTGTACAGGAAACCTTTTGGTTTATAACTCACTGTAGAGTCACCCATAGACAGAAGGAAGAAGAAAGAATGAAGGAAAGAAAGATAGAAGAGGAAGGAAGGAAGAAGGAAGGAAGAGAGGAAAAGGCAGTCAGTCAAGAACAGCACTACATCGAGCAAGTGGATGGTGAACACCTCAACCTACCACCATTTTACAACTATGAAATACTTTATTGAGCAAATTTGAACCTGCTTAATTCCCCATCACAACACTAACAACCACATCTTGACATCACATTTAGGAATAGAATCTTTAAGTAAAAATTCAACATTATTTGACTGCCTCTAGTCAACAGTGTAATTATGAGAGAGAAACTGCCTGTGTTGCCACACTTATGGGGAAAAAAAAAAAAAAATTACTTGTGAAATAATATGGCTAAAAATGTCTACATTCCACATTATTCCACTGTAATAATCTGATACTTGCCTGCTTTCATCCCGAAGTCCCAGCAAAGCAAAAAGTAGGCAGAGGGTGGTAGGAGCAACCCTGGAGGTAACAAGCATGGTGGGACCCCAACTAATCTCTCCAATATCATTTAACCCTAATTTTTTTGTGAAGACTGTACAGTGATTCACCAAATCTGAAAAAATAAAAGAAAAATCCAGTTATTAGACCAATTATGCTGGTGTATATATCAGTACTTTAATCTGGTACAAATATGCCATTATAATAATGGAGCTCTGAATGATTACACTGAATAAACAGATCCAAAAATTTAGAAGACTCAAGAAACCTAAACTCTCAAAAAAAAATGACATGGTTGTGACAGCAATTTCTGACTACAAGCAGCAGTACAGAAGCCTATCTATGTCATAACAAGTTTCACTTCCAATACAGGGAGTCCCAACGTTACAAGTATTTAACCCGTCATGTCCTGAGCACTTTCGCACCTCCGACACCCCCCAATCCCGAGCATTTATGAATTTTTTTTTTTTTTTTTTTTGGCTAAAACCTCCGCTTTTGGTGAGAAACATCGAAAATTCATAGAGAAATCGCTCACCTGAGGTTTAAAACACTCGATACAGGTAGGAGTACCTCCTTACCTTACAGGATTTTCTATCAGGCTGGCTGCAAAGAAAACGAGTTCTATGGGAGGATAACTATTCCACACCACTCATAAACAGTATTTATTTATTTATTTGGTACGAATTTATATGCAGTACGAGAGTATATTCGTTTTCAAACAGTAATATAGGCATTATAAGCATTGTTTCACTCACTAACCCATCACCATTCCTGACCTTCTTTTGCCACATTACCTGATCATCATTTCTGACTGTTTCTTCCTCTAATGCTATGTAAACTTTGTCCTCCACATTGTCATCGATTGGGGAATCACTCTGGCCCTGAATGTCTTTATCGGCCAGGTCACACATGCAAGCATGTTGGAGCCTTTAAAAACGAAAACGAAAAACGTCACTGGTAACAGGTGAATTGCCAAGACAATGGGGGGGGGGGAGGTTATGCGGTGTAAGGCATTGCCCCTGCTTGGCATCTTGTAGAGGAATAGAGGAAGGTGTCCCGTGTATACGTACGAAAAATCATGTGCGAAAATTGAAAATTGTGCAAGTTAGGGACCTTGCAATTGCACGACGTACCAGTACGTCGACGGGACTGGCAAATGCAAAATGTTGCAACGTACCCATACGTCGACAGGACATCTCGGGTTAAATTATGGAATGCTGCTCATTAAGAGAATACTTGTATAACACAGTACTGTTCATAACCTCTGGGAAAAGGGGGTTCAGTGTTTGACCACCAACAGCTAACACCTACAGTACAATGCAATATTAGGCAATTTTAAACAAGAAAAATTTTATACACTGAAATTGAAAACACATTATACAAAATTAACATATGACCAATGATAATGCATATCTACTGTAATAGAAGCATAAAAACCTCTAACTAATGCCGCTGGGATTACAATCACATCTTCAAACTCCAAACTCAGGCTAATGACTACATACAACTTCTGTGGTAAACATGAGTGCTGTAATCTTGAACGATAAACATGTCAATCACACAATATAAATTTGTATGATAGCATAATTCACAAGAACTGAACCCACATGATTACCTTACCTAACATCTTACATCATGTAAACTTGTCAAAAACTGTAAGGGCCAAATACTTCTAACTCCACTTCTGTCAACGCATAACAAAAAAAGTCACAAAACCCTTTTCACATACACTGTACTGAATGTGAGAACTTATGAATATTACTGCTTCCTCATTATGAATCTCTTTAAAGTTCTTATCATTCATTCATTCATCATCCAATCCTACATCACCCCATGAGGAGCACAGGAGCCCGGGGCTAGGCAAGTTGGTCCTGACATTTTAGATGAGAGTGACCAGTGTCACTCATCCCTGAGTGACATTACGTGAGCAGTAAACCCCAACCATCCCTTGGATTTAAACCTTCACCAGTTCAATTCAACTGGAGCACTGTAATTACCCACTAAACCACCAGGTGCCAAAATTTAGTTATATGGTTACCACCCAGCATAGTAAATGGTTTCCTGGTGTACAGGAAACCATTTGGCTTGTCACTCACTGTGGAGTCACCCAGAGGCAGAAGGAAGAGGAAAGAAAGAAGGAAAAAAAAAAAAGGAAGGAAAAGACAGAAGAGGGAGTGTAAAGTCACCCGTAGGCAGAAGGATGAGGAAAGAAGGAAAAAAAAAAAGGAAGGAAAGACAGAAGAGGGAGTGTAAAGTCACCCGTAGGCAGAAGGATGAGGAAAGAATGAAAGAAATAAAGACAGAAGAGGATGGAAAGAAAAAAGGATGGAGGAGAGGAAAGGGCAGACACCCGAGAGCAGCACTACATTGAGTGAGTGGATGGTTAGCACCACCACCTACCAAGTTCTTGTACTTTCCAATAATTGGTCTACCTAGATCATAAACACAGCCAACTCATTCTTCTGACTGTACAAATGTGACTCTCCTCTTATTCACAGCTCTGATACCATACACTACTGTCTGATGTTAATACTTTTCCTCAAGAATAAATGCTTTTTTTTGTATTTCTAGCACTTTCACTGCAAGAAGGAGCACTTTCTGGGCACATGTATTGTAACTAAGTTAGTTTGGAACTGCACGGTCGACATTCTGGAATGAAATGAGAAGGGGGGGGGAGACCTCTCGATACAACAACACCGAGGCTAAGGAAGGCAGGTATGCAACATAGGTCACAGAATCCTAGCAGCGAAGAACAAAAGCACAATGCACAGGTTGTAAACATGTGCAACTGTCTGGAAATTGTGCAACTGTCTGGAAATTGGATACATAAATGCACCCACTTTGTTTCTCAAGCAAAACTAAGTGATATTATTGCATTATCCACTCACTTGATGTATTGCTGCTTTGGTGTCTGCCCATTCCTCTCTTCCATCCTTTCTCTTCTGTCTTTCTTTTCTTCTTTCTTTGCTCTTTTTCTGCATACGGGTGACTTTACACTCCCTCTTGTCTTTCTTTCCTTCATTCTTTCCTCTTCCTTCTGCCTATGCATGACTCTACACTAAGTGACAAGCTAAATGGTTTCCTGTACACTAGGGAACCATTTACTACACTCGGTGGTAACCATATAACCAAATTATGGCACCTGGTGGTTTAGTAGGTGTTACGGAACAGAGAAAGATAATGTACACTTTAAGTGAGAATACGAAGAGTCACTACTGTCCCGTAAAGTTCCAGGTTCAAAACAAAAGAGTTAGGTAAAATTACAAGTTAAAGTTTAATGCTTAAATTAACAACAAAACATTCAGGACTCATAAGGATAATGTAATGGCAAAAACAGGTTAAATATATGGTTAACTGCAATAGCCTCTATTAACACGAAATTAGCAAGAGTAAATTTATCTAAGTCAGCCCTGATAAAATGAGATACCAGATAGTACTCAGTGAATGCCAGATAAATTATTACAGATACAAACTATTATCAAAAATGACTGACATAAAACCCAACATCAATCAAAAAAGACCTCACTAGGCCTAAGAATTAACCTTATGCTACACAGTACAAGAAAAAATACAACAACAGTTATACTCAAATTACACACAGCTGCTAGATGGTTGGAGACTTCTTGAGCACTCACAATAATAATATCTGTACAGGGGAGGACAGAGATGTGAACAAAATGAGGAGCAGATCTAAGTGGCCATGATGCAGAGACTGAGCTCATTATATAGGAGCCAGGAGAGCTTGATACAACTTGTAATAAGGACGCGCAAATGAAGCCATGGGGACATAGAGTTGACAATCCCGCTCTGGACAACAGAGAGAACGGCTTACTCTACTATAACGGTAGAAGGGGGGGACTGAGGCAGAACACGCTCGTGATCAAACATGCAGCATACTGTGCGTTAAAATTACACAAAGGATGATGAAATCATAGGCTATGTAACATAGGTAATTAAGGTGCTCCAATCGGATTGAACCTGTGCAGGTTTATATCCAAGGGGTGGTTGGGGTTTACTGCTCACATAATGCCACTCTGGGAAGAGTGAAGCTGGTCACTCTCATCTTAAATGTCAGGACCAACTTGCCTAGCCCTGGGTTCCTACACTCCTTATGGGGAGAGATAGGTTTGGATGATGGATGGATGGATTAAATAATAAAGCTCTGCACTAGCCTACCAAGTTCTTGTCTGGTATTTGCAAGCAGTACTGCATTATCAGCATATGACACATTTGAGATATTCCATCCACCGCCATTCATTACCAACACCATCCCTTGCTCCATTACTCATGTTTTTACTTCTCTCATCACCCCATCCATATATATACTGAACAACCATGGGGACATCACACAATCTTGTTGCACCCCCACACCAATTGTGAACCATTCACTTAGATGCCCATTTACCCTTACACATGCTTCACTATCATCATAAAAACTCTAGACGACATCTAGCAGCTTACCATCTACACTGTACATGCACAAAACCTTCCACAATCCTTCCCTGTACACTTTGTCGTATGCTTTTTCCAGATCCATGAATGCCATAAACACCTTATACAGGCAGCCCTTCATATTCGCAGATTCAACTTTTGCAGGTCTCGCAGATTCGTGGATTGCCCCACTGTGGAGTCAAGATTCCATTTGCGGCCACAAAGTGTAGCAGTGTGGATGCTCATGAGTAATTTCGCGCCAAATCAGGCCCACACCAAACCATCGCACTCTCACGCCCCTCTGATCCCTAAGTACGTGTCCAGCCACTGTCGAGGTCACTTCGCTGCCTCTACACTGCCACACCAAACCTCCCATAATTTCGTTATTGTGCCCAATAATTGTGTTCTCACATGTTCAAAGGTAACAAGAGTTTTGCTGTGCTATTAGGTAAGTGAATTAGCGACCAACTGTGCAATTTGTGATAACTTTGTCCCATGTGAGTCATGCTCATTATCATCATCATCATCATCACAAATCATCAGAATTTGTCCGCCAAAACTTCAGGGACAGCGGCGAGTTAACTTTGAATTTAATGGGTTGGGCTGTAGGAATTGGAGTAAATATGTAGCCGATGACTTGCCCACACTCACGTGGATGTGCGTTAGATGTACTCAATCGCATGAGTCTATGGAAGTCACCAGGTATATATTTACCCTAAATTAGTAACAGCTAAACCCAGTCAAAACTTAGTTATTAAACTTTTCTATACAGTTGGTCCATTACTATTTGCGATATTTTATGCTGCTTTCAGGTTCCAGATATTGTTTATCAGGAATACAAAATGCACACTTGCTCATAGGGGGTGATTTGCGGCTGTAGAGGCATTTATGGGAGGGCACACCAAACATTCACGGAAATTCCACATTCGCAGGGGTATGTGGAGAGCCGCCTGTAGTTCTTCTCACAAGCCTTCTCCACTGTCTGCCTCACTGCAAATATCTGATCCACACATCCTCTGCAACTCCTAAAGCCACCTTGTTTATCACTCACCAGGACTTCTGATCTCTCTCTCTCTCTCTCTTACTTTCTCTATAATAATTATTCCATATACCTTCCCCAAAACACTCAATAAACTTATGCCATGATAATTCTTGCACTCACCTCGCTCACCTTTATACTTGTACAGAGGCACAATCACAGCCTTTTTCCACTCTACTGGCACAGCTTCACTCATCCATGCCTTCTTACATATTTCCAACATGCATTTCACTCCACTCTCTCCACTGCACTTTATCATCTCCGCATACACCTCATCAACCCCAGCTGCTTTCCCATTTTTCAGACGTTTCACAGCGTTCTTCACCTGTTTGAGTGTCACCTTTCTTATCACTGCATTTCTTCTCTGCACACCCTCAAAACCAATCATGTTTACAACAGCTCTGCTCTCTCTATTCCCATCCATCAGGCTTTCAAAATATTCATTCCATCTGGTCCTTACTTCATCCCCATGGGTTAATACTCTACCACTTACATCCTTCACACTTTCACATTTCTTTCCGCTGTCACCTCTACATTTCCTCACCTCTTTCCAGAATAACTTCCTATTTTCAGAGTAATTTGCATTCATTCTTCTTCCTAGATCATCATTTACCTCCTTCTTTTTCCTCTTCACTAGTCCCTTTATGAGATTCTTCTATCTATCTATTGCCAGACGCCTCAATCCCGTTTGGGGTGGCCACAAACAAATCGCCTCCAAGTCGTCCTGTCCCCCGCCATTTCACTGCCCTGCTCCCAACTCACACCCCCCTCTCTCATATACCTCTCCACCCCATCCCTCCATCTCATCCTAGGCCTCCCCCTTCCTCTTCCCCCCTCCACCTCACTCACATACACTCTCTTCGTCAGTCTTTCACCCTCCATCCTCTCCACATGGCCAAACCACCTCAGTGTGTTCCTCATAACGCTTCCTATCACATCCACATCCACACCACAATGCTCCTTTATATCCTCATTCGTCAGCCTGTCTCTCCATGTGACTCCACAGGCTCCTCTTAAATAACTCATTTCCATTGCTCTCACTCTTGACTTGTGTCCTTCCAACAATGTCCAAGCTTCACTTCCATACGTTAGAGTTGGTATCACAATACTGTGCTTCTTGCTCTCAATATATCCAGTTCTTATTTCAACTGAGCTCCTATCCTGTAACCACTCTAGCCACTTTTTCCTCTTTTCCTCCACTGCTCTCTTAACCTCTTCATCCTACCATGCCGTACCTTCCTTCATTGTCGTTATTCTTGCCACATCACACACTGATTTAGCATTCCTAACTAAGCAATCCCTATGTGCATTCCACAGGCTGTCCAGATCCATTTAATTCCAATTCACTGATTCCAACTCCTCCCCTACTTTGGTCCTGTATTCATTTGCCATTTCTTTGATCTTCAGCTTCTTGACTTTCAGTCTTTCTCCCTGGCAGCTCCCCTCTCTCCTGGTCCAACTCAAGCACAATCAAATGATCTGACAGACCTTTACATTGTCCTCTCACAGCCCTCATATCAGCAACCATTCCCAGCATCAACCTCTCTATGAGCACATAAGCTCCTTTCAACACAATCCCTGTTCCCTCTATACTATGTATATTTATGTGCATCTTTGTGTATGAAACACGAGTTACAAATGCACAACCTCCTTCCCTAACACATATCCTTCAGTTGTTTTCCATTACCATTTTCTCCTGGCACTCCATAATAACCCACTACAGTCTATCTATCTATCTATCTATTGCCAGATGCCTCAATCCCGTTTGGGGTGGCCACAAACAAATTGCCTCCATGTCGTCCTGTCCCCCGCCATTTCACTGCCCTGCTCCCAACTCACACCCCTCTCTCTCATATACCTCTCCACCTCATCCCTTCATCTCATCCTTGGCCTCCTCCTCCCTCTTCCCCCCTCCACCTCACTCACATACACTCTCTTCATCAGTCTCTCACCCTCCATCCTCTCTACATGGTCAAACCACCTCAGTGTGTTCCTCATTACACTTCCTATCATATCCACATCCACACCATAACGCTCCTTTATATCCTCATTCGTCAGCCTGTCTCTCCATGCGACTCCACAGGCTCCTCTTAAATAACTCATTTCCACTGCTCTCACTCTTGACTTGTGTCCCTCCAACAACGTCCAAGCTTCACTTCCATACGTTAGAGTTGGTATCACAATACTGTCATGTAGTAACTTTTTCACTTCCATGCTCACTTCCCTGTTTCTTATCACTGCTTTCAAGGAACCAGCAACCTTTCTTCCCTGCTGCACCCTTTCAAGCACTTCACCCTCCAAACCTCCATCCTTACTCATCACACTACCCAAGTACTTAAACGTACTCACATTTTCCAATTCCTCACCATCCAACCTCGCTGTACATTCACTGATTTCACCTCTCTCAAAGACCATCACTTTACTCTTCCCTACATTCACCTTTAGATTCCGTTTCTTGCACACTCTCCCAAACTCATCCACCAAGCCTTGCAGCTCCCCTTCAGCTTCACTCAACAACACAATATCATCTGCAAACGACAGTACAGGGAGTTTCCAAAAACTATCCTCTCTCACCAGGGCCACTCCAACATCCACTACCCTACCTTGTACCTCTTTTATTACCCCATCCATGAACAGACTGAACAAACATGGAGACATCACACATCCCTGTTTCAACCCAACCTCCAAAGAGAAAAATTCACATAGTTCACCATCCACATGCACTACAGCCTTAGCACCATCATACATACTCTTCACAGCATTCAACAACTTCCCATCTACTCCATATATTCTTAATACTTTCCACAATCCTTGTCTATCCACCCTGTCATATGCTTTCTCCAAATCCATGAAAGCTGCATACAACTTCTTTCCCTTCTCTAGAAACTTTTCCACTAAAGATCTAAGAATGAATATCTGATCAACACAACCTCTTCCCTTCCTAAAGCCTCTCTGTTCTTCTCCAACTAATTCCTCTGTTCTTTCTCTAACTCTGTCAATAAGTATCCTACCATACACTTTTCCTATTATACTAAGAAGACAAATGCCCCTATGATTCCCACACACTTCTTTTTCCCCTTTTCCTTTGTACAAGGGAATAATTATACCTGACTTCCAATCCTCCGGGACTCTACCTTCCTCCCAGGCCAATCTGCACATCTTCCACATCCATTCTACTACTATCTCTCCCCCATGCTTCAGCATTTCACCACACACTCCATCAATTCCTGGGGCTTTCCCCAATTTAACTTTCTTCATTGCTTCCACAACTTCTATCCTACTGATTTCTTCCTGTCTTCTCATCTCCCTCCTTCTCCCAGCCATTCCCCAGCCACTTATACTCGCATTACTTCCATCCTGTATGTTCAACAATTCCTTAAAGTGTTCTCTCCATCTGCTCACTCTTTCTCCCTTCTCCACTAGTAATCTACCATTTTTATTTTTCACTCCCGTTAACCTCATTTCCACCCTGCCTTACTCTCTTCACCTCTTTCCAGTCACTACTCGTTATACGGTGATTCAGCATAAGATAATTCGCTACAACGATAACAGAAAAGTTCCGCCCCAAAATCCGATTTGCGATGAATTTCCCGCTATAACGGCGTTGCCCTTGGAAAATTTCGTACAAAGCGCCAGGCACACGCAAGGCGACCGTCGCCTGTCTCAGGCAAGATGGCAGCCCCAGCTTGCAGAGCACTGTTTTGGTTCAGTTGCGGTCCCGCAACCTCTTCAAAGCCCTGTCTTTTCCCCTCGTTCATGTGTGCCCCACTGCTATCGTCACCTCTCACCCAAGCATCATGCTACAATAGGCCTATACATCGCGTAGCACCAGGCCAACGTTACACAAGTGTGACTGTTGTGTTGTTGCAACAATTTACTGTTCGTGAGTAACGCTGCCTGTATTGGTGTGATAGTGTTTGTTTTGGTCTTGGAGACGACTTGGACCGACACAGGAAGTGATTAAGGTGGGTTCTCATTTTTGTTTCAGTCTTGAGTAGGTGACTTTGGGAAGTTGAGTTGACGTAACCCCCCTTTTATACTGTGTTTCAATCTCCCGATTTACGATAAAATCGTTATTCGTTAAGGTATGACATGACGTAAACCCATTGCATAACGAGTAGTGACTGTATGTCATCCTCAGGACCAGTGCCAACTCCTCCATTCATATCGCCCATTACGATCACTTTATAGCTCCTGGGCATTTCTCTCACTGCTTCATCCCCAAAACCTGTCTTTCTCTCTCTCACTCCTGTCGCCACACTGTGCATACACTACAATCACAGCCACTTTCACCTTCTCAACTTGAACTTGACATACATTCATCTTGAGCTGACACATTTGTAGCCTCTCATTCCACTCTGCCACACTTCATTCATCAACAAAGCAACTCCTTCCTTGCATCTTCCTCCCTCAGTCATGCCCAACTTCACACACTTTACATCCTCCCATTCCTCCACTTCACACCCTTTCATCTTTGTTTCACACAATGCGATCATGGCATATCTCGCGCTCTTGAACACATTCACCACTTCCACCCTCTTGCTCTCCTCATTCACACTATCACATTGCACATGGCCATGCGAATCTGCCCGTTTGGTTGGGGCCGTGGGCAGGTATTGGGCCCTCTGAGGCTCTCCGAAAAATTTGCCATGATTAAGTGATTTTAGACAGGGGACACTTAACCCGGCCAAAAACTCCAGTTATATGCTTCTCACCCAGCACAGAAAATGATTTCCTGGGTACAGGAAACCATTTGGTTTGTCACTCAGTGCTGAGACCATAAGGCATCCCTACACTGAGTGAGTGGATGATGGGCGCCCACATTTACCATTATGTCTGTGAGCATCGTGCCTTGAGAGCAAATGTAGAAAAAAGTAAAGTGATGGTTACTGAGAGAGAGGATGACTCCCAGTGTGATGTTACAGTGAATGGAGAGAGACAGGATTGGTGAGAGAGTTCAAATACCTGGGTACAGTGATAGAAAAAGAGAGGAAAATGCGCATAGGAAGAGGAAAGTAGAGTGACACAAGGAAAGAAAGGAGCTGGTGCCATGAAGGCCTTGATAAGAAACAGAGGCCTGAGTGTTGCAGCTGAGCGAGGCTTACATGAAGGAGTGTTAGTGCCAACTTTAACATATGGATGTAAGACTACAGTGTGGCATGAAAATGAAAAGTCAGGAGTGAGAGCAGTGGAGATGGAACTGCTGAGGAACGTATGCAGGGTACAGAGAGAGGATAGGATACAAAATAATGATTCATGAAAGATGTGGGGTAAGGGAGGCTGTGGACACCAGAATCGAAGTGAGTGTACTGAGATTATGTGGTCATGTGGAGAGAATGGATAGCAATAGAGTGGTGTAAAAGATATATCTGAGTGAATCTGAAGGAGGGAGGAGGCGAAGTAGGCCAAGGAGAAGGTGGAGGGATACAGTGGATGAGTGTGTGAGGAAGAGAGGTTTGGAAGTTGGTGAGGCAAGGGGACTGACAAGAGATTGAGCTGGGTGGATGAATATTGTGAGGAGAAGCGCATGATCAAGGATCTGGCACCCCTTTTTAACTTGACAATGTCTGGATTGACTCTATCACATACATGTACGTGAGGCTACAGAATGTGGTGAATGTTCATGATGTATCAGATAGAGCCAGGCTTCTGGAGGCTTGAATGGTGAATGAATGGAAGCGTGGCCCATTAGACTGGGCAAATTTGGGCTGTCTGGACGCTGCTACTCCTCACCCTGCCCTTGGGTAGGAAAGGAGGTCCTATTGATGATGATGAATTAAATTATAAAGGAAGTTAAATGCTCATGTTACTGTAAGAACATTACTTTTCTCTGTCTTAAATCACAATATACTGTCCAGTAAACAATATGAACACTGTCCCACTTCACTGGGGTTGAAATGCTCTGAAGTCAGTTTACCACTGCCAAGGCTGCCTGAGAGATTGATTGATTAATTAATCCAGCCATTCATCCATCATCCAATCCTATGCCACCCCATGAGGACCGAAGAAGCCCGGGGCTGGGCAAGTTGGACCTGACATTTAAGATGAGGGCGACCAGCCTCACTCATCCGAGTGACATTACGTGGGCAATAAACCCCAAACACCCGTTGGTATTAAACCTACACAGGTTCAATCCAACTGGAGCACCTAATTACCCACTAAACCACGGGGTGCCATAATTAGGTTATATGGTTACCACCCACCACAGTAAATGGTTTCCTGGTGTACAGGAAAACAAAATAAGAAACTGGCGGTGCAACTGCCAGGGTCACATGATGCTGGACATCAAGGCGAAAGACAACAACGATAAAGAATAAACGCTGACAAGAATTTAAAACACAAGTAAAAATCTGAACACTAAAAAGACTTAAAAGACACTAAACGCTGACAGGAAAAAAACACACTGAATACTAAATCTTAAGAAGCGGTCCAGTTGCCTCCACAAAGTTGACAGTTTCCTCTCCCATACAACAAGCAACCTTCCCAAGCACCAACAAAAACTGGTACAAGCCAGCACCCAGCTGGTGCTCAGAGAGGTACTGACGGCATAAATCCCCAAGACTGAGGCACTCCACCAGTAAGTGCCGAACAGTCACGGGGAACGAGCAATCCTCACAGGAAGGATAGGGAGTTCCCTCCATTAAAAATACATGAGAGGCCAATTTGCAGTCGGCATAAAGCCATCTCCCGCTGGCAAGACAAGCCTCAGTAAGAGAAGGAGCCCACCTTGCCACTACTAGCATGCACCTTGTTAGCCTCCACTGTATCCCAGTGGTCTTGCCAACAACACTGAATCTGTCCAGCAATAAAAGGGTAAACATCATTTGCAGGCAGCCAATGTTGAGGAGGATGGTATCTCACAGTAGCAGGAGGGTAAACCGATGCTGCCTTAGCCAGCAGAACAACCCACTCATTCCTGGACATCCCCACATGGGCAGGAACCCAACAAAACCCCACACAGCAGCCATGACAGCCAAGGAGGAAAAGCCACTTTAAAACTGATAAAACCCGTGGACGAGTTGAATTAAATGGCTCTAGTACAATTACAGCACAACGGGAGTCACTATAAATTACAAAACAGTCTGAGGGAGCATAAAAATTATATGGAGAGCAAATAAAATCACTGTCAGTTCCATCGTAAAAACTAATGCCAGACCAAGAAGGCTAACCCTCCACGAATATGAGTGAAAGCTGCAGGAATGCTTGTTAAATTTTCCTTATGTGAGTTTCGTATCTGATTTTCATATTCTTGACTGATGCTCGAGACATCAATTTTTCGGTACTAATAAGACTGAAAAGAGTCTAATGCTGTATCTGTCAATCTTCTATCTATCTATCTATTGTCAGACGCCTTAATCCCGTATGGGGTGGCCACAAACAAATTGCCTCAACGTCGCCCTGTTCCCCGCCATTTCACGGCCAAGCTCCCAACTCACACCCCATTCTCTCATATACCTCTCCACTCCATCCCTCCATCTCATCCTCGGCCTCCCCCTCTCTCTCCCCCCTTCACCTCACTCGCATACACTTTCCTCGTCAGTCTCTCACCCTCCATCCTCTCCACATTGCCAAACATATAAATTCACATATCACGGACACTCATAAAAGGGGACCTTACTGTATGCTACATTTTAAAAGAAGCTCAGTACACAGTAGACAACATGACTGGAATGTCACTCAGCCATATTGCAGAACTTCTGCCTATCAGAATTCTTTCATTCCCCAAACTGCATCTCTTTGGAACTCGCTTCCCCAGGGTTGTTTCCCTCCAAACTTCAACCTACAGCTGTTCATGTCTAACTGTAACGGATATTTTATGAACAGAGGACACCAGTAATCTGGTGTATGGATTATTATTATTTTTTTTCATTTGTTTTTCCTTCCTCTGTTCTGTTAAAAAAAAAAAAAAAAAAAATCCATGTAGGTGACAATCTCCAAGAAAAAAATAACTACAGATGGTTTTCTAATCCATGGCATGGTTCCTGTTCAGAACCAAAAGTAGCAGAAAGAAAGGTTATATGCTTAAAGCGCAAACTTTCGGCGCCAAAGTGACGCATTTCCGATGAGATTTCCATGGTGTGTGCCTGTGCTGCAAACTGCGGCCATCACCCATTCACAAGCAAGCATGACTAGCTCACAACCCTTCCCTGGTGACAAGTGTGTGCACTACTCCCCTCCATTGTTTATTCCTGCACCACTTGCTAAGAGAGTGGCCAAGAGCACAATTTCTAAGGACTACCTGGCCCTTTCTTATGTTCCCTTAATTGCCCTTTTAGCGTGTATGATGCCAGACCACAACCGGCCTAGGACTTCATTGCAAAAGGGACAAAAAGAAAAAGCCACCACTTCTATATGACCAGGAAATGAATGATATTTATTGCATCGATAATGGAGAGAAAAATACAAGAATAGCTGCTGATTATGGTGTCAATGAATCAAAGAAGAAGCGGGGATGAGGCAGCAGCAGCATGAGGCACCACGACACTCACCTCATGCTGAGAGGCCCTAGTTAGCTTCTAGCCTCGGAACCCCCACCCTCACCCCTTCCATTTTTGCATTGTCGTCAGTCGGAGTCAGGTATGACCCTATAATATTGTTTATTTAATGTTTAATATTCTTCATTCCCAGTAATACATACAATGAATAATTATCTGAGTGTATGCTGGTGACTAGCTGAGTGTAGGTAGGGTAATATGTGGCAACTTGGCCGAGAGGCCAGAACCTTCAGCAATTTTTCCCATAAGTTATGTTATTTATAAACCACAGAATTTCTAACCCATGGCAGTGGTCCTGAACCATACTGCCGCAGATTAGACGACTCGACTGTAAAATAATCAGGAACCAAGGAATATTTTCTTGCTTTAATAAGAACATCCTCTACCTTGCCGGACCTGATCCCACAACAAGTTTAGGACTGATGGTGTATCTTCCACTCTTGTAGTGTTGTGCTGTCACTACAACCATTATCATGACCTAATTAGCAATCGTTTTCGTTTTTAAAGGCTCCAACATGCTTGCATGTGTCGGCCTTGGTCACCTAATGGCGGCTCTCCACACTGCACGATCCATTGCAGCCTCCCTGTTCAGTCCCTTAACCCTGAGGTCACACTTAATGACCTCGTCCCATGTCTTTCTCAGTCTACCCCTCATAACCCCACCCCCAATATTAACACTTCTCACCTTCCTCACCCAATTATCATCCCCCATCCTCTACATATGTCCAAACCATCTCAATCTACCTCTCCTCATCACAACACCAATACACTCCAGTCCCATCCTACCTCTTAACTCTTCCATCATAAACCCAGCCCCTCCAGGCCTTGGACACAGGGACGCACTGCACATCCACCTAATCATTGTCATTTCTGTACGTCTGAGCCGGCGAATATCTTCCTCCTTCACTGCCCAGGTCTCACTACCATACAGCACTACACTCCTAACACATGCTGCATACAAAGACCCCTTAGCACGTAGGGAGAGTCCTCTCAATGTCAGGAGAGCCAAGAGCTCCCTGAACTTCTTCCAACCACTTCTCACGCTAGCCACAGAGCTAGCTCTAGCCCCACCTCCAGCACACAACATCTCTCCCAAATAACAAAACTCTTCCACACACTCAAGAGATTCACCAGCAAGTTCAATCCTTTCACGGCTGACAATCTCCACCTGCTCACCCTGACATGCCATACACATAAAATCAGCATTATCTCGGTCTACCTCTGATACCACCACATCTCTTATGCACCCATTTATCACACACACCGCACAAGATGGAACTACTTCCCACGCCCTTGTGGCAAACTGCACATGGCCACTCTCCCTCAACTTTGACAGTACCGCCACCAACCCTAAATATCATCACTTTTATTTTACCTGCATTTACCCTTAAACCCTTGTGCCCCATACCATCTCTCCACTTCCTAAACCTTTCCTCCCGCCTCCCTTTCGTTCTCTTACCTGGCGGGGGGTGAACCCTCGTTCTTCAGTGTACGAACACGCACACTTTACTACTGTACCACAGAGGCTTTTATATTATTTATTTAAGGAAATTGTATCTTCTTATAAAAATGAAGTGGGAGCAACAGGGATGTCATCAGCCACGCCAGACAATCAAGTGTGAAAAATGAATCAGTCAACTACAAGAAACAAGTTCTGTCAGTTGTCTTTCTGAAGATGGTTCACATGAGCATACAGGCTGTCTTCCACATTCGCGGATTCAACTTTTGCGGGTCTCGCAGATTCGTGGGTTGCCCTGCTGTAGAGCCAAGATTCCGTTCGCAGCAGCAAATTGTGTAGCAGTGCGGATGCTAGCAGGTCACTTCGAGTCAAACCAGGCCCGCACCAAACCAACGCACTCCCACGCTCCTCTGGCTCTCCCTCAGTCTGTGTCCTACCACTGTCGCAGTCACTTAGCTGCCTCTACACTGCCATGCCAAACCTCCCATAATTTCATTATTGTGCCCAATAATTGTGTTCTCACGTGTTCAAAGGTAATAAGTGCACTGTTGTGCTATTGGGTGAGTGAATTAGCACCCGATTGTGCAATTTACTTGTGAACCTTTGTCCCTTGTGAGTCATGTTCGTCATAATCATCACCATTACAAGTCGTCAGAGTTCGCCTGCCAAAACTTCAGGGACAGAGGTGAGTTAACTCTGAATTTAATGGGTATGGTTGTAAGAAGTTGGGGTAAATATGTAGCTGATGACTTGCCCACACTCACGTGGATGTGCGCAAGACACATTCAGTCACGGGAGTCTGTGGAAGTCACCAGGTACATATTTACCTTAACTTAGTACAGCCATACCCAATCAAAACTTATTTGTCATTAAACTTTTTTATACAGTTGGTCTGTTACTATTTGTGATGTTGCTTTCAGGTCCCAGATATGGTTTATTAGGTACAGTATGTGCAAACTTGCTCACAGGGGGTGATTTTCGGCTGTGGAGGCATTTACGGAAGGGCACACCAAACATTCAAGGAAATTCAACATTCACGGGGGTCTCTGTCCCCTAACCCCCGAGAATGTGGAGGGCCACCTGTATTTTGATCATACCTGGAAATACTCAACAAAGTGAAAATGAATTGTGATAGGTGGAGAGTGCTCACCAACCACTCAATCGATGTCGTGCTGCTCTCGTGTGACGACCCTTTCCTCTCTTCCTTCCTTCTTTCCTTCCTTCCTCTTCTGTCTTTCTGTCCATCATTCTTTTCTCTTCCATCTGTCTGCGGGTGACTCTAAACTAAGTGACAAGCCAAATGGTTTCCTGTACACCAGGAAACCATTTACTATGCTCAGTGGTAATCATATAACCAAATTACGGTACCTGGTGGTCTAGTGGGCAATTAAAGTGCTCCAATCGGATTGAGTCAGTGAAGATTTATATCCAAGAGGTGGTTATGGTTTACTACTCATGTAATGCCACTCAGTGATGAGTGAGGCTAGTCACTCTCATCTTTAACATCAGGACCAACTTGCCTAGCCCCAGGCTCCTATGCTCCTCATGGGGCAACACAGGATTAGATGATGAAATGAAATTAAACACCTTCAACCTGATAATGTCTGAAGGTATCAAGAATAAAATGAAATACACATCATCAAAGTCAAGTGGTTGAAACAGTGTCACACCAGCCAAATATAACAAGGAATATATGCAACTGTCACAGAAATGAAGCCATTGAATGTACAGTGAGGTTGGATGAGGAGGAAATGGAAAATGTGAGTGTGTTTAAGTACCTGGGGAGTGTGACGAGTAAGGATGGAAGTTTAAAGGATAAAGTGCTTGAAAGGGTACAACAAGGAAGAAAGGTTGCTGGTTCTTTGAAAGCAGTTATAAGGAACAGGGAAGTGAGCATGGATGCAAAAAAAAGTCACTGCATGACAGTACTGTACCATGAAACCAACTATGGTAGGGCCTCGCAATTATCAATCTTAAGAGACTGATGAAATCTCGCTAGTCATGAAACTGCTAGTTTGGAGGCAAACTTTATATAGCAAAAAATAAAAATAGACTGAAACATTTATAAAGTTCAACTATTTTTCCACTTTTGTCTACTTTTATCCACTAAATAGTCACATTTTTATATACTTATGATAATTAACAGGACAAAGCAACAAAAAGTCATCATTAAATGCTCAGAATACAGTTCATTGAAGAAAAAGTTGGGAGCTGGGAGTGCACATGCTTACTGTGAGTAAGCGCCACCACCACCATCACCACCCACCTCTCCACCATTGCCACCCTCTTGAGCACCAGCCTTTCTCCATATCTCATCATCACTTTCAAACCCTTCATAGTCGTTAGATTCAATGGGGCTGAGTGGGGCAACATCATCTGGTCCTTCATCTTCCCCCAACACTGTCGCTACCACTACCACTAGCACGTGTGAAGTACTTAATATGTTTACCACTTTCAAAATTTCCTTTACCTTGTCCTTGTTTCTTATGTTACACACACTCGATTCCGGAACATTCAACTGCCTCTTAATTTCACATGTTTTCAAGCCATCTTCTATGAGTTTATTGATTATCTTCTTGTCTTCAACACTGTACTTTTTCGCTTGGCAGGTGCAGCTCACTCATTAGACGACGATTGCCACAGCTCGCTAGTTTTGAGGTTTTTGTCACTAGTTATGAAGCTGAAGACAGTTTCTATCCTATTGCTAGACTTGAAATCGCTAGTCAAAAAAACGTTAGTTGCAAAGCCCTACTGTATAACTTATGGAAGTGAAGTTTGGACCCTGCTGGAGGGACACAAGTCAAGAGTGAGAGAAGTGGAAATGAGTTTTTTGAGAGAATGTGGCGTCATATGGAGAGACAGACTGACAAATGAGAAAGGAGCGTTGTGGTGTGGATGTGATAGGAAGCATTAGGTGGTTTGGCCATGTGGAGAGGATGAAGAGCAAGAGACTGATGAGGAAAGTGTATGTGAGTGAGGTGGAGGGGAGGAAAGGGAGGGGGAGGCCAAGGATGAGATTAAGGGATGGAGTGGAGAGGTATATGAAAGAGGGGGTGTGTGAGCTGGGAGCAGTGCAGTGAAATGACGGGGGACAGGGCAATATGGAGGCAGTTTGTTTGTGGCCACCCCTTAGGAGATTATGGCATCTGGCAATAGATAGACAGACAGACAATTACCTAACCAGAGACCAGATACAGTATATAAAATAGAATAAGAGCTTAATAATCTGGCCACTAGCCTAAATGTTCGGAAATATGCTAACATCTGAAGGGGTTTTGAAGCAGCAGCTCACATAATTTCCCCGCATTTTCCTGACTCATTAAGATGTACACTCGAAAGCACTAGTATCTCCCCCACCCCCCCCATAGCCGGAGTTGCGGCCAGTGAGTGACCAGGCAATCAAACAGCCCGCCCCCTCCGCCCATCCCCCACCTCCAGTGTAAGCATTGTTGGATAGATGTTGAATGGCCAAAGCTGGTGATGTTACAAAGTCATGATTGTCTTAATAGACAATCAGAACCAGTAGGGGTAAGTACATAAAGGTATTTAATGTGTAATACTGTGCTGCTATCCAAAACATATGAGAAAGGCACAAAAGTGAAAGAAGACCTACAATGTATTTTGTGTTACTGTTTATATATTGTACTTATGTCCTATATTATAATGCTACAAATAAGTATAGTATAGTGAACAACATCTGTTGAAAGATGTGATGTCTTTTCCCATCCATTTTGGCTCCCACCACCACCCTACTCTCTGGGTTCCTGTCTCCATAAAACATCTCTTTAACCCTCTCATCCCCCAGTCCCACCCTTTGTTAACTAACATAAACTAAGATACTGATGAAATGATCCATCAAGTATTGATCATATTAATATTATCATACACCTCTGTATTAAGCACCAAGAAATCGATAACATACAATACTTAGGAATATCTGCCAACTATTTCATCCTGTTGTAAGCTGTTACGTGACATACACACTGCAAGCTGGGCCTTGTGTTACAAGGACATACGGTTGTTTATCATTAACACAGGTTGTGTGGGTTTGGACATCCGGTAATTCATATTGACGTGGTGATTTAAGACTTACATTATAAACACAAGGTTCATGTTCCTGTCCTTATTGGATGAACCAAACGAGCTAGGGATCAGCTTTGACGAACCACAAACTCTCTGCCTTAACGAATATATGCCGACATCTTGCCAAACACTGGCACAGCGTCATTATGTATACAACTAACCCACACTCAATCATATACATAATAACTGTCACTTTTGTGGCGAGAGGTTAAAGTATTTTCGTTTAAGCAGAGAGTTTGTGTTCATCAGAGGTGTTCCCAGAGTCGTTTCATTTATCCAATTGTGACAGGAACATAAACCTTATGTGTTTATAATGTAAGGCTTAAATTGCCATGCTAATATGAATTAATGGATGTCCAAACCCACACATAACCCATGTTAACGATAAGCAACCGTATGTCCTTGTAATACAAGGTCCAACTTGTAGTGTCTATGTCACTTAACACCTTACAAGGTCCAACTTGCAGTGTCTATGTCACCTAACACCTTACAAGGTCCAACTTGCAGTGTCTATGTCACCTAACACCTTACAAGGTCCAACTTCCAATGTCTATGTCACCTAACACCTTACAAGGTCCAACTTCCAATGTCTATGTCACCTAACACCTTACAACAGAATGAAACAGTTGGCAGGTATACAGAGGTATTGTATGTTATTGATTTGCTGGTGCTTAATACAGACATGATATGATCAAAACCTGATGGCTCATTTCATCATTATTGTAGTTTACATTGGTTAACAAAGGGAGGGACTGGGGGATGAGAGGGTAAAAGAGACGTTTTGTGGAGACAGGAACCCAGAGAATAGGGTGGTGGTGGTGGGAGCCAGAATGGATGAGAAAAGACTTCATATCTTTCAACAGATGTTGTTCACAATACTGTACTTATTTGTAACATTATAATACAGGATGAAAGTATATAGACAATAACACAATACATTGTAGGTCTTCTTTCATTTTCATGCATTTCTCAAATATTGTGGATAACAGCACAGTATAACACATTAAATACCTTAATATACTTACCCTTACTGGTTCTGAATGTCTATAAAAACAGTCATGACACATTGTAACATCACCAGCTTTGGCTGTTCAACATCTATCCAACAACGTTTACACTGGGGTTGGGGGAGGGGTGGGGGGTGTGGGGTGTTCGATCACCTGGTCGCTCATTGGCTGCGACTCTGGCTACAAGGCGGTGTGTAATTGGTGCTTTCGGGTGTACATCGCACAAAGTCAGATCATGTTTGTGTGAGAGGAAAAGAGGTAACAATTAGGCAATTGTGGAATTTGCATGAGAGGAGGTTCAGGTTAACTCTGGAACTGCCTTCCTGTCTATATTTCCTGAATGTGACCTACAGTCTTTTAAACACAATGTGTCCAGGCATCTCAAAATTAATGGACCTGAATTTGGCTCTGATGTTGTTTATTTATTCATTTGTTTCTTACTTTGGAGGGAACAATTTCCAGGCTTCTGTCCTTTGGTTCCTTCTTCCTTGCAAGCACACACACACACACACACACACACACACACACACACACACACACACACACACACACGGCATGGCATGGAACAAATGGAGAAAGAGAGGTAATAATAAAGCAAAGGAAGAATATAAAAGAACTAGAAATTAATATACAGAGAGGAAGAAAGGAACTCTGAAAAAGATATAATTGACAAATGTAAGGAAGAACCCAAATTGTTTTATAGATTTGTTAATGGCAAACTGAAACGAATGGAAGGAATCACCACCCAACTGGAAGTAGAAGGAGAGGTCTACAAAGATGCGGCAATGCAAGCTGAAATAATGAAAAAATGTTTCCAATTGGTTTTCACTAAAGAAAGGGATTTTGTGGAGGGGGAGGGTGTGGCTAGAAATGCAGTGATAAAAGTGGAAGTGCAGAAAGTGTATATATTACTGGAAACTCAAGATGTAAGGAAAGCCCCAGGACCGGATGGAATCTCTACCTGGGTACTGAAAGAATGCAGAGAACAACTGACAGATAAGGTTCACGATTTAATTGTGTGTTCTCTAGAAAGGCAAGTGCCTGGGGAATGGAAAAGGGCCAATGTGGTACCAATTCATAAGGGAGGAAACAAGGAAGAACCCCTGAATTACAGACTAGTGTCCCTGACCAGCGTAGTTGCAACACTGTGCGAGAGAATACTTAAAGACAGATAGATAAAATATCTGGAGGAGATGAACATACTGTCTGAGTGCCAGTTTGGATTCAGAAGTGGAAGGTCATGTGTCTCAAACTTGTTGAGCTTTTACTCAAGAGCGATTGACGTGCTATAGGAGAGAGACAGCTAGGTGGATTGTGTGTATCTAGATTTGGAGAAAGCCTTTGACAAGGTACCTCACAAGCGACTAATGTGGAAAATGGAACACATAGGAGGACTGAAGGGAAACGTCCTAAGTGGATGATAGACTTCTTAAGAGACAGACAAATGAGGACAATAATAAAAGGCAAGATGTCCGGATGGAGGGAAGTAAGAAGTGGAGTCCCACAGGGCTCGGTGTTGGCGTCAGTAATGTTCCTGATTTATGTAAATGATACGGTAGATGGAATGAACATTTATGCAAGTCTGTTTGCTGATGATGCAAAGATTTTGAGGAGAGTAAAAGTTGAGGAAGACTGTAAAATGCTGCAGGAAGACCTGAATAGGATCCACGACTGGGGCCAGATGTGGGAAATGAAATTTAACGCAAAAAAATGTAAAATATTGGAAATGGGTAAGATTGCCAAGAGGCCATCACTGAATTACATGATGGGTAATGAACCAATCAAAAAAGTGAGACAAGAGAAAGATTTGGGAGTCCTGGTCCAGGATAGTTTGTCACCGGAAAAACACATTAACAAGATAGTTAGGGAGACATACAATCTCTTGACAAACATACGAGTGGCATTCCATTACATGGATGAGGAAATGATGGAAAAATTGACAGTGGCCATGATTCACCCCAGGTTGGAATATGTGGTAGTAGTGTGGTCCCCCAACAAGAAGAAAGATGTAAATAAGATCGGGAGAATACAATGAACAGCAACCAAGATGGTCCCCAGCCTGGCAGATCTGTCTTACAAAGAGGCTGGACCTACCTTCCCTAGAAGAAAGGAGAGAGAGGGGCGACATGATTGCAGTGTTCAGGGCCATGATGGGACTAGATAAAAATGATCTGTTTGTATGGGATGGGAGAGTAACAAGAGGACACGGAATGAAACTGAAAAAGCCAAGTTGTCTGAAGGATATCAAGAAATATAGCTTTCCATATAGATGCGCAGACCTGTGGAACAACCTGGACAAAGAGATCGTCCAGTCTAAAAACTTAAACGAGTTCAAAGCAAAATTTGACTTAACGAGAAAAAGAGATGGGACCTCATGAGTGTAGCTCATTTCCTGTATATCACAACTAGGTAAATACACACACACACACACACACACACATACACACACACACACACACACACACACACACTCACACACACACTGAATACACAAGAATACGTAGAGAAGAAGAAAGGAATTTTGAAAAAGGTATAATTGACAAATGCAAGGATGAACCCAAACTGTTTTATAGATTTGTTAATGGCAAACTGAAACAAAAGGAAGGAATCACCAAGCTGAAAGTAGAAGGAGAGGTCTTTAAGGATGCGGCAATGCAAGCAGAAATTATGAACAAACGTTTCCAGTCAGTTTTCACTAAAGAAAAGGAGCTTGTGGAAGGGGAGGGTGTGATTAGAAATGTTCCGGTGATGAAAGATATAAAAGTGGAGGTACAGGAAGTGTATAAATTACTGGAAACTCAAGATGTAAGGAAAGCCCCAGGACCTGATGGAATTTCTAATTGGGTACTGAAGGAATGCAGAGAACAACTGGCGGATAAAATTCACAGCTTAATTGTATGCTCACTGGAAGAGGGGAAAGTGCCAAAAGAATGGAAGAGGGCAAATGTGGTACCAATTTACAAGGGAGGAAACAGGGAAGAACCCCTGAATTATAGACCAGCGTCTCTAAACAGCATGGTCGCAAAACTGTGTGAGAGAATCCTGAAAGACAGATGGATAAAATATCTGGAAGAGATGAATATTTTGGTTGAATGTCAGTTTGGATTCAGAAGTGGAAGGTCATGTGTTTCTAACTTGTTGAGCTTTTACTCAAGAGCGATTGATGTGGTACAGGAGAGAGATGGTTGGGTGGATTGTGTGTACTTAGACTTAGAGAAGGCCTTTGACAAGGTACCTCATAAGAGACTAATGTGGAAACTAGAATATATAGGAGGACTAAAGGGGAAACTTCTGGAATGGATGACAGACTTTTTGAGAGACAGACAAATGAGGACAGTAATAAAGGAAAAGATGTTTGGATGGAGGGAAGTAACAAGTAGAGTCCCTCAAGGCTCAGTGTTGGCGCCAGTAATGTTCCTGATTTAATGATATGGTAGATGGAGTGAACAGTTATGCAAGTCTGTTTGCTGATGATGTAAAGATCTTGAGGAAGATATACGTTGAGGAGGATTGTAAAATACTGCAGGAGGATTTGGATAGGATACACAATTGGAGCCAGACGTGGGAAATGAAATTTAATGTAAAGGAATGTAAAATATTAGAAATGGGTAAAAGTACCAGGAGACCATCACTGAATTATTTTTTGGGTAATGAATTAATCACAAAAAGGAGAGAAGAGAAAGATTTGGGAGTGCTGGTTCAAGATAGTTTGTCACCAGAAAAGCACATTAACAAGATAGTTGAAGAGACTTATAAACTCTTGACTAACATAAGAGTAGCATTTCATTATATGGATGAGGAAATGATGAAAAAATTGATAGTGGCCATGATCCGCCCCAGGTTAGAATATGCAGCGGTAGTGTGGTCCCCACACAAAAAGAAAGATATAAACAAGATTGAGAGAATACAAAGAACAGCAACCAAGATGGTCCCCAGTCTGACAGACCTGTCATAAAGAGAGAGGCTGGAAAAACTGGATTTGCCTTCGTTACAGGAAAGGAGAAAGAGGGGAGACATGATTGCGGTGTTCAGGACCATGGTGGGAGTAGATAAAATTGACAAAGAAGATCTGTTTGTATGGGATAAGAGAGCAACAAGAGGACATGGAATGAAATTGAAAAAGTCAAGCTGCTTGAAGGATATCAAGAAATATAGCTTTCCTTACAGAAGTATAGACTTATGGAATAGCCTGGACAAAGAGATCGTCCAGTCTAAAAACTTAAACGAGTTTAAAGTTAAATTCGACTTATTGAGAAACAGCGACGGAAACCCACGAGCATAGTACATTCCGTGTATATCACAATTAGGTATATTAGGTAAATACTTAAATATTTGGAACGACTTAGACAAAGAGGTGGTGCATGAGAAAAACATTCATGTGTGTAAAGGTAGACTTGATAAATGTGGATATGGAGACAGGACAACACGAGCATTGCTCAATTCCTGTATACTACAAATAGGTAAATACACACACACACACACACACACACACACACACACACACACACACACACACTCGCCAGCTCAGTGGCAACGCTCTCGCCTAGCATCTGCTAAGACAGGGGTTTACGCCTTGCTTGGGATGTGAAAAGTTTCACTGACGAAGCGGGTGGTTACTGTCCTCCTTGAGCAAGAGGATGCGTGTATGCATGTGTGAAGGTCAAGGCTTTGCCCTTAGATTGGACTATGTGAGCTCTCTGCTCTCTTCACATGATGATCATAACCATAATGTGATCCTGACTGACCCAGTGAAATAGACACAAACACACACACACACACACACACACACACACACACACACACACACACACACACACACACAAGTGGCAAAGCCTGATTTCTCTATGTCCAGGGTTTGTGTTTAGATCTAACCTGGGAATCCTTCAGTCCTTAAATGAACTTCTCTTGGTCCTAATACAGACATCAAATTGGCAATATTCTGTGATTCAGAATTACAGTAATCCCTCGATTATCTGACAAAATAGAGACAAAGGCATGTCTGGAAAGTGGATCTGCCTGGATAATGGACTTCTCCCTTGGCCTTCCTTCATATATAACCTAATATTGAAAGCCATTGTAAATGGCCACTACAGTACATTGTACAACACTTGTTCGTTTTGTCTGACACTACTCTATCTGGTCATACTGACCTATGAACCACGGCCATGCAATTACCATGGTCAAACAGACCCATCAACTATAAACATGCAATCACCACTGCAGCGCCATAACCTTAATAAAAAAAAAAGGGGGGGGGGATGGCTACACCTGAAAAATCCAGTGGGCACACAAAACATAACGATAAAGTGAAATAAAATCATGGTAAAATACGATAAAACCAAGGTACAGAAAAGTAAGCTAGAATAAAATCAACGTCAACTCTCACAATTCCTCACAGGGAGTCGTGCTGAATAATCTGTTAGCTCCTTGACTCTGACTGTTGCACTGCAGTTGTGAAGCTGTTGCACTGCACAGTACATCCCATGTAGTCTAATGGCATACCTCAATAGGGTAGGGATGAACCTCAAAAGCCACTTCACGTGCCACCATAACTGTCTGAGAGGAGGTGTTCACTACATGGTTGCCATGTGGGAACTGGGAACGACTGAGGGGGGGGTCTCTAGTGGACACTGGGTGAACTACCAAGCCAGAGAGCGTGGCGCCACTGGGCTATTCCCGCCTGGGTGGGCAAAAATGTTCGGAAGGCCATAATTGCCACCCAGACGTAAGCATTCTGTCCGGATAAGATGGAAAAATGTATGTATAATGGTTTAATATGGCCAGATCACAGTGTCCAGGTAATGGATCGTTCGGATAATGGACGTCCGAACAAACGAGGGATTACTGTATTCAGTTCAAAGTTCAACCCCTTAAAAAAACAAAAAAACAAAAAAAAAAATCACCAAGGAAAAGACAAGGAATAAAAAAGAAAGAAAGAAAAAAAGTGATAAAACTGAATTTCATTTTGAGAAGACAGTCCTTTAACTGTCGTTAAACAGTCCAGTGCTAACTCCACAGTTTCAAGTCAACAACCAAGTGAAAATGTTCTGCTGGTAAATCATCAGGTGATGCTGCCTTCCTCTGTCTGTATTTCCTACTTCCTATGATCTCCAGTCTTCCAAATGCAGTGTGTCCGGGCATATCGAAATGAATGGATCTTGAATTTGGCTATGTTTTATATATATATATATATATATATATATATATATATATACAGTAAAATCTCAAATTTCGACAGTTTAGAATTCGATGATTCAAATTTAGATGCATTTTGGAGTGGTCTGCCTACCTCACTTTTCAATGCAAAATCGCGAACTTCGATGCCGTCACGGGCTTCATAAGAAGAAACAGTCAAAGATCATGCCTTCTTCAGGCCAATTACTAGGGTGTTGCAACAATTAATTAGCGATAGACAATATGGTTTTCGCCACAAAAGATCCACCGCTGACATACTCAATCTCTTAACTCATACCATTCATCAATCAATTGATCTTTTTGGAGAAACTCATGCAGTAGCTCTTGATACCTCTAAACCTTTCAACAGAGTATGGCACCGTTCCCTGCTGTCCAAACTCCCTTGGTATGGACTAACGTCTTTTGTTCCTTTGATTTCTTATCTTAGTGAAAGGAAAATAAGAGTAAACGTAGATGATGTACTGTATATTCCAATTTCCACTCAATTAACGCCGGCATGCCGCAGGGATCAGTTCTGGCACTAACCCTAATTCTGCTTCATATTAATGATCTCTTATCTGTCACCCACAATCCCATTCAGTCATATGCAGATGACTCAACACTACATAGTTCATTCACACTCAGACATCCATTTACTATCTCTATCTATCTATATACCTAGGCTGCTTCCCCCAAGGAAAGGGAGGTAGCCGAGACAGGATGACTCACTCACCATTTACTCATCCATTCAAACACATTCATTCGCATCTTAGCCCCAAAGGGGAGAACGGACAGATCCTCACCGCATCACACCGCACAAGGGTCAACTGCGCAATGCAATCAGTGACATCCGCAGCAGGGCTCGACAGCAGAACTGGTTTACCCCTGCCACATTATAACAGACCCATCCCCTTACCCGCACCTGACCTGACTAGCTGATCAGACCAAATGCGGGAGAATATCCCCTCAGGGCTGCGTCATCACTTATTCATTCACAATTTCTCTCCATTTATTTCTGTCACGCACAGCCACTCTTCCTTGCTCAACAGACATCCCTCTCACATCCAGCGCTCTCTTCACACTGTCCATCCATCCTATTCGTGGTCTCCCTCTCAGCCTTACACCTCTCACATCAGATCTAGTTATCTTTTTCACCAATCGTTCATTATCCATTCTCTCCATATGCCCAAACCATTGCAACACCCTCTGCTCAACTCTACCAGCCATCTCCCGAACAACTCCAGTTCTCCTTCGCACTTCATCATTTCGCACTCGATCCATACGCGTCACTCCACACATACTCCTCAGACATCTCATCTCCATTACATTCAAACTTTTCCTCTCTGCTACACCCACATTCCATGTTTCAGCCCCATATAATGCAGTCGGAACCACAACACCCTCATACAGCCTTCTCTTTACATCCATTCTAAGCGAACGACATTTAAACACTTTTTTCATTCCTCCCAGCACCTTTCCTACTTCATTTATTCTAAATTTCACTTCTGCATCTATTCTTCCATCCACAGCAACATGTGACCCTAGATATTTAAAACAATCTACCTCCTCAAGCAACTCACCATTCAAAACTATATTCATCCCCCTACCATCTATCAACCTCGTACACTTCATCACTTTACTCTTATTCTCATTTACTTTCAATTTCCTCCTTTCACACACCCTTCCAAACTCCTCTACCAACTGTCTCAATCTCTCCTCTGAATCAGTCACCAGTGCAGTATCATCTGCAAACAGCAGCTGCTTCAGATTCCACTCTCCTCCATCAACATTTACCAGACTCAGACCACCTAAAACTCGTGCATTCACCTCCCTTACAACACCATCCATGTAAATATTAAACAACCAAGGCGACATCACACATCCCTGTCGCAGCCCCACTCTCACGGGAAACCAATCACTCACAGCATTTCCCACTCTTACACACGCTCTACTATTTACATAAAAACTTTTCACCCCTTTTAGTAACCTACCATCAAGTCCATACAATCTTAAAACAGTCCACAAAGCCTCCCTATCAATTCTATCATACGCTTTCTCTAAATCCATAAATGTCCAAAACATATCCTTGCCTTTCGCTAAATACTTTTCACACACTTGTCTCACAGCAAACACCTGATCAACGCATCCCCTCCCTCTCCTAAAGCCACACTGCTCATCACTAATCACTCCCTCTGTACCCTCTCTAACTCTCATAATTAACACTCTACCATACACTTTACCTACAACATTCAACAGACTTATACCCCTAAAGCTAGTACATTCATACTCATCACCCTTGCCTTTATACAACATCCATTTACAAAGTCTAATATCTCCACCTCTCAACTCAGTACAGCCATCTCCATAAATCAAGATCTATCTATAATCAGTGAATGGGGACAAAACAACTTTGTCTCTTTTAATGCTAGTAAAACTAAATATATACAGTTTACTGATAGACAGATATTGCCAGATTCGTACATTACCTTCAGTGCTACTAATATTCCCATCTCCAAAAGTATTGAAATTCTTGGCGTCTTACTTAACAGTGCCCTCAGCTGGACCTCTCATGTCACATCACTTGCTAAAACCGCCTCAAAGAAACTTGGATTATTGTACAGAGTCCGTAACTTCTTCGCCGATGAGCAGTTAGCTATAATTTATAAGAGTCATGTGTGCTCTCAGCTTGAATATTGCTCACCTTTGTGGAATGGTTGTGGAAAGGTTGCATTAAGACAACTAGACAAAATTCAGAACAAAGCTGTCGCTGGCAGAATCATTAACAACCCTGCCATTACATATAAACTACCTCCCCTGCAAGTAAGAAGGAATGTTGCCTCCCTTGCATTGTTTTACAGATATTTTTTTGGCAAATGCTCAGACGAAGTTGCGTCCAAGGTGCCACCTCTCCATGCCTTCCCTCGTGCTACACGGGCA
This sequence comes from Coenobita brevimanus, assembly GCF_032717465.1. Taxonomy (NCBI): domain Eukaryota; kingdom Metazoa; phylum Arthropoda; class Malacostraca; order Decapoda; family Coenobitidae; genus Coenobita; species Coenobita brevimanus. Next base: position 23,952,659 of record NC_137029.1, on the reverse strand, counting down.
TCTGGTAGAGCTCGTGACTGGAATGTCACTCAGCCATACTGCAGAACTTCTGCCTATCAGAATTCTTTCATTCCCCGAACTGCATCTCTCCGGAACTCGCTTCCCCAGAGTTGTTTCCCTCCAAATTTCTACCCATCACAACTGCTCAAGTCTAACTGTTACAGATATTTTATGAACAGAGGACACCAGTAATCTGGTGTATGGATTTTTTTTTTTTTTTTACACATTTGTTTTTCCTTCCTCCGTTCTGTTATTTATAAAAAATATATATATATATATATATATATATATATATATATATATAATATATATATATATATATATATATATATATATATATAAAACCATCCAAGAGAGTGAGGAGGAAGATATTGACATGCAGATGTCCAGATACTCAAGGACGATTTTCATTTTGAGGAATTTGGGTTGGATACCTCCACGGAGGAGGCTACTTCAACTAAGTGGTCCACCCCTGTCACACACCACCAGCACCAGCCAGCCAAATGATAATATTCCATAACCTAAGGTTAGTACTGTACTGTACAGCGTGCTGTATCTACTGTAATAAAAACTGTGACAGGATACTGACAAAGTGTAACAAATTTTGCTGTATTCTACACTACAGTAGTGTATGGCAATACAGTGCAGAACTACAGTTACTTAACCACATTTATAGTTCATAAAGTTTACAGGGAGTGTGGGCAAAGAATCATGATTTTACGTAGTGAAGTTGGGAGGCCCTGGACCCAAACTGATTTTTCCCATAAGAAGTTCAGTTTAAATTTCGATGTTTTGAATTTAGATGCGGTTTTTGGTACATATGTCCTTCGAAATTTGAGATTTTACTGTATATATATATATATATATACACAGTAATCCCTTTACTATCCACCGTAATAGAGCCAAAGGTATGTCTGGAAAGTGGTCCCGTCCGGATAGTGGGCCCCAGCCTCCTGGACTTGTACTTATGGACCCTAACCTACCCTGACTCAGAAAAATACCTATAGAACTCCCTACTGGACATGCATAGCACCTATTTAAGACCCAAATCACACCAATAAGGGACATAAAAGACTGAAATAAATGCAAAGGAACCAGAGAATGACATACTGGGTACTTACAAGTCCCTGGCTCCCAGACTGGTACTCATGGACCCTAATCTAGCCTAACTCAGAAAAACACCTCCCTACTGCACATGCATAGCACCTAAGACCCTATTCACACCAATAACGGGCCATAAATGAGATTTTAGAGGTAACTATGGAAAATACAGTACAATATGAAACATTCTGGGTACCTACAACAAGTCACTGGCCATCTAGATGAATAACCTGCCTCCTCTCAGACTCTGACAGTAAAAAGGAGTACCTGCAGCACACTGTACATGAAGTCTTGCACTGAACTTAAGTCATTTGCACTCATAATTCCATTATCTTAACACTGCGCACTCTAGACTTACTTGCGCTCCATTGTACCTTAATGAAATCAGTGTTGCACTCTGCACTTAAGACTTTGCACTCATAATTCCATTTTCTTAACTCTAAGCCCTTGGCCACCTTGTCTGGGATACATGGCGTCTGGCAATGAATGAATGAAAAATGAAAATCAGTGTTGCACTCTGCACTTAAGTCTCTGCACTCAAAAATAGAATTTCTTAACACTGCGCAGTGTTTCTTTCACTGCACAACACTGGAAATTCCCGTGTGGTCTAGTGGCAAGTTCTTGCTGTTTATTCACCGTCAGAGTCTGAAAGTAGCTGATGCAGGTGGCCTAGGGGTGTGCCGCTGGGATGTGGTGATGGACTACCCACTGCAGATGACTCTGAAGAGAGACGCAAACTCACTTCCAGTGACGACTCCACTGTGCCTGATGTGCTGGGCTGTGGCTCGGAGGATGAGGGCCTGTCTTGGGGAGGCAATGGTGTGGAGCCAGGGCAGGGCACAGCAGGGGTCACGCGTCTGAAAAAGCTGTCAATGGTTGATTGACGCAAGGAACGATGATTTTGGTGATTAATGATGCGCTGCCTGAAAACGTGCACTTCTTCCACAAGTCCAATGGGCCCCATCTCCCTGTCGCAGTCCAGGTATTCCAGATAATCAAGAACAAACTCGACGTGCTCCCGGAGTGCGCTCAGCTTGGGGATGGCAAGAGCAGTGTCACGCTGAGAGGAGTCCGCATCATCGTCGTCATCCTCGTCGGAATCTTCAAGCTGGGTACTGACACCTGCAACTGAAGATGCGATCTTGACATCAGACATGGTCTGATACCCAGGATCACCCCCGTCGTCATCCAACCACTCACACACTTCGTCCTTAGCAACATCGTTGCCATGCACACGTAGACGTGCATGGAAGTCATCCACGTCAAAACATGGGAAATCATGCTCCACATCCATTTTCTAGAGTCTTGACAGGGACTTCCTTCCATGCACTGGCTCAGTTATAGATTGTAGACTTGATGTTGTAGCAGCGAAGGTTATCCAAAGTCCGCTGGCCTTAAGTGTCCCGACCTCCCTGCGTCCATCCTCATCCTCGAGAATGACCATCACCTCGTCCAGGAACTTCTGTCAGTATAAGCGCTTCATTGCCATGATCACTCCTTGGTCCATTGCTTGGATGAGAGCAGTCGTATTAGGTGGCAGAAACATGCACCTAATGCAGCAATTCTCAGCCACCAAGTCCTTGTCGCACAGGTGGGCAGGTGCATTATCCAAGAGAAGGAGGGCCTTTACCTGGTCGCGCGGGATTCCCAATGTGTTCGTCTGGTAATTGATGACCTCCTTGACGAAATGGCGGTGGAACCAGTCTTTGAAGATCTGGGCAGTGAACCAAGCCTTCAAAGAATGGTATCAAACGACAGGAAGGACATCCATCACCCCACAAAGACACCGAGCTGCTTTGCACAGCCAACAGTAATGGGCTTAAGCCGGTGCATGCCGTTAGCACTGGCACAACACAAAGCAGATATCCGTTGCTTGGAGCGCATGCGGCCAGGTACACACTTCTCCGTCTCCTCAGCTAGAGTGTTCATTGGCAAAGAGCGATAGAATAAACCAGTTTCATCAGTACTGTAGACTTGACCAAGTGTGAGGCCCTCCCTGTCAATCAAGCCCTTCACCTTGTGCCGAAACTCCTCTATTCCATCCTCGTTGGCGTCCAAAGCTTTGCCATGAGACTTACGGTTGGTAAGGCCATGTCGTAACTTGAACGCAATGAGCCAACCCTTGGATGCCTTGAAGTCTGGGACATCGTGAAACCTTGTGAACTTCTCAGCAGAAGCCTTCAGCTCTATGACACGCACCAGCATACCAGCAGCACGTTGCTGTCGATACCAAATCAACGTGGAGCAGTTGACTTCAGCATACCAGGGAGTAAACATCATCTTCCTCTCCACGTTGGGCTTGTTCTTCGACGAGAAGTCAGCCGTGTACTGCATGAGTTTGTCATGGGATCTCTTGATATCAAACAATGTAGATCGGGCCAGGTTGAATTCATGGAGGATGCGTGAGGTTGACCATCCTGCGTCCACCTTGTCAAATATCTCCTTCTTCTTCTCCAGTGTCAAAACCACTCTCTTCCCTTTCTCAGGAGGTGGGGCCATCATCACACACACTAACAAGAGGCAGGAGAGCAGCAGGAGAGCAGCAGGAGAGCCTGCAGCAAGTAGGGCACCACCACAAGAGCGAGCACGTGGGCAGCCATGATGACAAGCGTGCACTCATAACAAAAGACAGGCGGTAAGTGGGGAGGATGCAGGGGCTCTCTATCAGACAGCAGCAGAACTACGCACCAAAACACAGTTGGTCCACACCGCGCGTGCCGAGTTCAAATTATGGGGGAAAAAAAGTAAGATTTTTTTTATTTTTTTGCGATTCTTGGGCAATTATGAGAATACAGTATTAAATCTTGCGACCAAAATGTCCGGTAAGTAGGGTGTCCGGAAAGTGGGCATCCAGATAGTATGGGGATTAAAGTAAATATATATATATACTGTATATATATATACTGCGTATATATATATATATAGAGAGAGAGAGAGAGAGAGAGAGAGAGAGAGTAAAATCTCAAATTTTGACAGTTTAGAATTTGATGAATCAAATTACGATGCATTTTGGAGTGGTCTGCCTACCTTACTTTTCGATGCAAATTCGCGAATTTCAATGCTCTCAGGGCCAGACTACAACAAAAACATGCAAAGATAATTTGCTTGATGCAAACCAAAATGCTAGAAGTGAAGGAAAATTATAAGAAAAAGTATGAACCTAACCTAATATCGTATGTAACATGTGCTCTCTGGGCCAGACTCCAACCAAAACAAGCAAAGATAATATTTTTTATGCGAACCAAAATGCTAGAAGTGAAGGAAAATTATGAGAAAAAGTATGAGCCTAACCATATGTGGACATGCATTTCACTGCAAATTAGTTGTATGTATTCTCTTTGTATTTTCGTCGCAACTTACCTGATTCAAAATGGCAAGCAAGAGTGGTTCTTTGGGTAGCAGTGGTGATGTACGAGAGCAGCCTGGCACATCTAAATCTTTGCAGCCAAAGGAGAAATGGCAGTCCAGGAAAGGGCAGAGATACACCAGGTATACACTTGCTGACAGTATGGCAACACAATGTAGAGCTACAGTTACTTTAACCACAATTATAGTTCATAAAGTTTACAGGGGGTGCGGGCAAAAAGTCATGATTTTAGACAGTTAGGTTTGGAGGCCCCGGACCCAAACTAGATTTTCCCATAAGAAGTTCAGTTTAAATTTCGATGTTTTGAATTTAGATGTGGTTTTTGGGTACATATGTCCATCGAAATTTGAGATTTTACTATATGGCGATACCACGTTGAGTACACCGCTTCCCGTTCGATCAGCGAAGTTAAGCAACGTTGGGTCTGGTTAGTACTTGGATGGGTGACCGCCTGGGAACACCAGATGCTGTTGGCATCCCTACGTTAAGTGGGGTTGGTGGAGAATTAGTGCCCCTCCCTGTAAAACAATTAACTCTAAGCCCTTGGCCACCCCGTCTGGGATACATGGCGTCTGGCAATGAATGAATGAATATATATATATATATATATATATATATATACAGTAACCTCTCAAATAACACGAGGGTTAGGTTCCTGGAGAGGTCGCGTTAGTTAAAAACACGTTTTTTTAACATAATTTTTCCTTTTTTTTTTTTTTTTTTTTTTTTTTTACGTGTCTGACTCTGGGCAAAGGCTCAGGGCCTATTTCTTGGGGGCAGTGGCCTATCCCAAAGCCCAGTAGTCCTCCTACACCTCCACATGTCACCACTTCGGCACTAACACCCACCGTCCATACTGAATACATGCTAGGGCTGTCTCATACAGGACAGATGTACTGTACTGGTATTAGCGGGGGTACTTTTATGACATGTCGGCGGGTCATCTGATAGATCAGGAAAGTCTGCTTTTATGAAATTCAAATCCTTAAACTGTTCCCTGCCCCAGCCGGGATTCGATCCTGGGTCCATTAGGACTGCAAGCCGCCTCTCTACCGATTCAGCCACCGCCTCCCCCATAAGAAACAATGGTAATATTGGGGGTTACGTTCCTGGACTCTGGGAAAGTCTACCCATTTGGGGAGTTATGCTACTCTAAACTTAGAAGCAACAATATTAATTTGAAGAAAAATCCATGTAAAAAACAAAAACAGTATATCTGGGGAGAAATAAACAACATTTGAGCCCTAGTTGGGCCAAAGCGTTTACTTCTCCCCAAATACATACTGTTTTCATTTTTTACATGGATTTTCTTTCAATTCTGCTTCATTCACAGCATTGTGAAAGTTTCTCAACATTATTAATGCATTAGTAGGTCATAAAAACACTACAGTAAAAGCAACATTTTCATTACAGTAAGTAGGTCACAAACAATAACAAAACAGTCTCACTTCATCTATGCATCACTCGTCGTCTCCTGCTGTCCCTCCTTACCCCGCTACCCCACCTCCTGCCACTCCCCACCCTAAATTTGTTGTCCCTCCTCGCTCTGCTGTCCTTCCTCTTCCTGTTCCTCTGACTCCCATGCTACTGGTGATGAAGATAACTCCCTTAAGTTTTCTGTCTTCTTCATAAAGAACTGCTATATCTTGGTCTGAGTGGTGTTCTTCTTTCTGTTCTGCAGCATCAAGTTCTAACAATTTAGATCTACCATCATTTTCCTGGCCAAAATTTGTCCGAAAATGAGCCAAATTGCTCAGAATGGGACCAAACTTCATTTTCGAATATTATAGTTTGAATAAAACCAGTTTAAGCAACAGACAAATAAAAAATTATATTTATCCATAAACTGCCACACACGGTCTATCAGCCTGGGACTGTCCAATGTGCGCGCGGCTAATCTGAAACCATCACGTACGTGTAAAGTCGCGTTAAATCAAGAAACCCTAATTAGTTAAACATATCTCCTTAAATATTTCCTTGCTGGGGGTAGGGGGGTTTCAAGAATACTCCCCCAGTATCCCTGCTTGTCATACAAGGTGACTAAAAGGGTTGGTGGTGGGCTAGTGCCCCACCCCATAAAAAGAACTAACTAAAAAAGCGAATAAAACGCCTCGGACCCGGATGGACCATACGTTGACGACTAAGAAACGGACAAAGGACATTCTGAGGATGGGAACATGGAATGTGAGAGGAGTGAATGATGAAGTGAAAGAGAGAGAGATTGTCCAGGTGCTTGAGGATGCAAAAGTGGATATATGTGGATTGACTGAAACTAAATGGAAAGGTGAAAGGATGAGAGAATGGGAATATGGTGTAGGTATATGTGCGGGAGTCAGTGAGAATGAGAGGGCAAGAGAGGGAGTATGTCTGATGATAAGCAAGAAGTGGAAGGAGAATATAAGAGAGTATGGAACAGTGGGTGCAAGGATTGTATGGGTGAGGATGAAAGTAGGTATACAAGCATGGGCGATTGTATGTGTGTATGCTCCAACAGAGGATCGAGTGGCAAGAGTGAAAGTTGAGTTTTGGGCGAGAGTAGAAGCATGTATGGACAAGTTTGAGAGGAGGGAGAGAGTGCTGTTGATTGGAGACATGAATGGCAAAGTTGGGAATGTACGAGTGGATGGAGTGGTTGGTCAGTGGGGTGTGCCAGCTGAAGTAGATGGGAATGGTAGTGCTTTGGTGGACATCTGTGCTGGTAAGGGGTTGGCAATAGCCAACACCTACTTTTGTCATAAGATGATCCACCGGTATACATGGAGAGTAATGAGGAGGATGGATGGTGAACTTCTTGAACGAAAGGCAATGATAGACTACGTGTGTGTGGATGAGCGAATGAGAAGACAAGTGTTGGATGCAAGAGTGTGGAGAGGGAGGGGGAATGGAGTCTCGGACCATCACTTGGTGATGGCCAAGGTAGAGCTGCAAAGAAAGTGGTTGAGGAGACGAAGGGGAAGACAAGAGGAAGCAGCTCCTGTGGGAAGAGTGGAGAAACTGCAAGATAGTGAGAAAATGACAGAGTATAAGAGCATAGTGGAAGAAAGATTGGGAAGGTATGAGCTAGAGCAGATGGAAGGGGTGGAAGACGTATGTAAGATATTCACGGAAGAGATAAGCGCAGCGTGTGAGGCGGTTTGTGGAGTGAGGAGGAGATGCAAGGGTGTGCAAGGGACAGCATGGTGGAATGATGAGGTGAAACGAGCTGTGGAACAAAAGAAGAAGGCATATGGTGAATGGTTGGCGAGTAGAGGTAGGGGAGAAGATGAGAGAGAGAAGAGAGAGGTATATGTGAGCAGGAGAAGGGAGGTTAAGAGACTGGTGAAGGAGAGTAAGAAGAAAGTGGATGAAGAGTTTGGGAGGAATCTGAGTGTGAAATGGAGGGAGAGTAAGAAATTGTTTTGGAAGGAGGTAAAGAAAGTAAGGCAGTGTGAAAGGGGAAATAGTAGGGGAGTGAAAGATAGGAATAATAGATTGTTGGTGGAGAAGACAGAGAAATTGAGGAGATGGAAGGAGCACTTTGAGGATTTGTTGAATGTAGAGAGTGAGAGCAGTGTGAGTATAAGTGGTTGGGGAATGGCTGGGAGAAGAAGAGATGAGAGGAGGGAGGAAGAGATCAGTAGGTCGGAAGTAGTGGAAGCGATGAAGAAGATTAAGCTGGGAAAGGCCCCAGGAATTGATGGAGTGTGTGGTGAAATGCTTAGGTATGGGGGTGAGATTGTTGTTGAGTGGATATGGAAGTTGTGTAGATTGGCTTGGGAAGAGGGAAGGGTTCCAGAGGACTGGAAATCAGGTATAATTGTTCCTCTGTACAAAGGAAAAGGGGAGAGAGAAGTATGTGGTAACCATAGGGGTATTTGTCTTCTTAGTGTGACTGGTAAAATATATGGTAGAATACTCATTGATAGGGTTAGGCATATGACAGAGGAGCTAGTTGGAGAAGAACAAGGGGGATTTAGGAAGGGAAAAGGGTGTGTAGATCAGATATTTGTTCTAAGATGTTTAGTGGAGAAGTATCTAGAGAAGGGAAGGAAAGTGTATGCTGCCTTCATGGACTTGGAGAAAGCTTATGACAGAATAGGTAGGCAAGGTATGTGGAAGGTATTAAGAATATATGGAGTGGAGGGGAAATTGTTGAGTGTTGTGAAGAGTATGTACGAGGGAGCTAGGGCTACGGTGCGAGTGGATGGTGAGCTGAGTGAGTTCTTTGATCTCAATGTGGGACTGAAACAGGGGTGTGTGATGTCTCCATGGCTGTTTAATATATATATGGATGGGGTTGTAAAGGAGGTGCAAGGTAGGGCAGTGGATGTGGGGGTGGCCCTAATGAATGAGGGTGAGATTTGGAAGCTTCCAGTGTTGCTGTTTGCTGATGATACAGTATTGTTGAGTGAAGATGAATGGGAGTTGCAAGGTTTGGTGAATGAATTTGGGACAGTGTGTAGGAGGAGGAAGCTGAAAGTTAATGTAAACAAAAGTAAAGTTATGGTGTTTGAGAGGAATGAAGTCCCAGAGTGTGCAGTGAGGTTGGATGGTGAGGATATGGAGGATGTGAGTGCATTCAAGTACTTGGGTAGTGTGATGAGTAAGGATGGAACTTTGGGGGATGAAGTACGTGAAAGGGTACAGCAGGGAAGAAAGGTTGTTGGTACACTGAAAGCAGTGATGAGAAATAGGGAGGTGAGTATGGAAGTTAAGAAGTCACTGCATGATGGTATTGTGATCCCTACCCTGACGTATGGAAGCGAGGCATGGACCTTGCAAGAGGGGAACAAGTCAAGAGTGAGAGCAGTGGAAATGAGTTACTTGAGAGGAGCATGTGGAGTGACGTGGAGGGGCAGGTTGACGAATGAAGAAGTGAAGGAACGTTGTGGGGTAGATGTGGATGTGGTTGAAAAGATTAGGAGAAATACACTGAGGTGGTTTGGACATGTGGAGAGAATGGAGAATGAAAGACTGACTAAGAGGGTGTATGTAGGTGAGGTGGAGGGAGGGAGAGGGAGGGGTAGACCAAGGATGAGGTGGAGGGATGGAGTTCAGAGGTATATGAGGGAGGGGGGGGTGAGTTGGGGGGAGGGTAGTCGAATGGTGGGTGACAGAGTGACTTGGAGGCGTTTTGTCTGCGGCCACCCTTTGCGGGATTAGGGCGTCGGGCTATAGATAGACAGATTTTTTTTAATTCGTGTTAGTTGAGAGATTACTGTATGTATATAAATATATATATATATATATATATATATACAGTAATCACTCCAATATCCGACGTAATAGAGCCATAGGCAAGTCCGGATATTGGTTCTGTCCGGATATTGGGCCCCAGCTTATGGACTTGTACTTATGGACCTTAACTCAGAGAAACACCAATACAACTCCCTCTGGACATGCATAGCACCTATTTAAGACCCAAATCACACCAAAAAGGCACATAAATGACTGAAATACATGCAAAAGAAACATAAAATGAGGGTTTAGAAGTATGTTCATACATTAATAATCATTCTGGTACTTATGGACCCTAACCTAGCTTAACTCAGAAAAACACCTTACTACTGCACATGCATAGCTCCTAACACCTTATTCACACCAATAAAGGACATTAAAGAGTGAAATGAGGTAAGTATAGTATGGAAAAAAGTACAGTATGAAACATTCTGCCTACTTACAGCAAGTCCATGGCCACCTCGATGAATAACCGCCTTCTCTGGGACTCTGACAGTAAGAAAGATTTCCTGAAGCACTTGCAGTACACTGTTCCTGAAGTCTTGCACTGAACTTAGTCAATCACCCACAGAAGTCCGTTCTCTTCACAGCGTGCACTCGTCTAAATAATGCTCCATTGTAACTTACTAAGTGTTGCACTTTAACTTTTCCCATTCTTATAATTTTCCAAAGCCAAAACAAACAAGTCTATTTACATTAAATTTTTTTTCTATTGAGTCTTTTCTCTCACAACTGTAAATCCTTAACACAACACACTGTTTTTTTCACTGCACAACACTCTAAATTCCCGTGTGGTCTAGTGGAGAAGTTCTTGCTGTTTATTCACTGTCAGAGTCCGAGAGTATCACTGGCAGGCAACCTAGGGGTGCATCGCTGGGTCGTGGTGATGGTGTACCTACTGCAGACGACTCTGAAGACAGCCACAAACTCACGTCGAATGGTGACTCCACCGTGGCTGATGTGCTGGGCTGTGGCTCGGAGCATGAGGGCCTGTCTTGGGGAGGCAATGGAGTGGAGCCAGGGCTGGGCACAGCGGGGGTCACGGGCCTGAAAAAACTGTCAATGGTTGACTGACGCAATGATCAACGATTCTGACGATTGATGATGCGCTGCCTGAAAGCACGCACTTCCTCCACAAGTCCCAAGGGCCCCATCTCCCTGTCGCAGTCTGGGTGTTCCAGGTAGTCTAGGACGAACTCTAGATGTTCCCGGAGTGCGCTTAGCTTGGGGATGGCTGGAGTAGTGTCCTGCTGAGAGGAGTCCGCATCATCGTCACCTTCATCATCGGAATCTTCAAGTTCGGTACTGACATCTGCAACCGAAGACGCGATCTCGATATCAGACAACGTCTGATACCCAGGATCACCCTCGTCATCATCCAACCACTCACGAACATTGTCCACATCTACATCGTCGCCATGCGTACGTAGCCATGCATGGAAGTCATCCACGTCAAATCCTAGAAAATCGTACTCCACATCTGTTCCGAGAAGCAGATGAGACCAACCATTTTCCAGGGTCTTCACAAGGACTTCCTTCAATGCACTAGCCCAGTTGTACAGCGCAGACTTGATGTTGTAGCGGCGAAGGTTTTCCAAAGTCCGCTTGCCTCGTGTGTCCCGTCCCTCCCTGCGCTCGTCCTCTTCCTCGAGAACAACCATCACCTCGTCCAGGAACTTCCGACGGTATAGGCGCTTTGTTGCCACGATCACTCCTTGGTCCATTGGTTGGATGAGAGCAGTCGTATTAGGTGGCAGAAACATGCACCTAATACGGCCATTTTCAGCAACCAAGTCCTTGTCGCATGGGTGGGCAGGTGCATTGCCAAGAAGGAGGGCCTTTACCTGGTCGCACGGGATTCCCAGTGTCTTCGTCTGGTAATGGATGACCTCCTTGACAAAGTGGCGGTGGAACCAGTCTTTGAAGATCACAGCTGTGAACCATGCCTTCAAATAATGGTACCAGACGACAGGAAGGACATCCATCACCCCACGAAGGCACTGAGGCTGCTTTGCGTGGCCAACAACTACGGGCTTAAGCCGGTGCATGCCGTTAGCATTGGCACAACACAAAGCAGATATCCGTTGCTTGGAGAGCTTGCGGCCAGGTACATGCTTCTCTGTCTCCTCGGCTAGAGTGTTTGTTGGCAGCGAGCGATAGAATAGGCCAGTTTCGTCTGCGTTGTAGACTTGACCGAGAGTGAGGCCCTCCCTGTCAATCAAGCCCTTCACCTTGTGCCGAAACTCGTCAACTCCATCCTCGTTAGCATCCAATGCTTCGCCATGTGCTTTACGGTTGGTAAGGCCATGCCGTAACTTGAACGCAAAGAGCCAACCCTCAGATGCCTTGAAGTCTAGGGCGTCGTGAAACCTGGCGAACTTCTCAGCAGCAGCCTTCAGCTCCGTTCCACGTACCATCACACCAGCAGCACGTTGTTGTCGATACCAAATCAACGTGGATCGGTCGATTTCTGCAAACTTGGGGTTAAACATAACCTTCCTTTCCATGTTGCATTTGCTTCTCGACGAGAAGTCAGCCGTGTACTGCATGAGTTTGTCTCGGGATCTCTTGATATCGAACAAAGTAGACCGGGCCAGGTTAAACTCACGGAGAATGCTGGAAGAAGACCACCCCGCATCTACTTTCTCCAATATCTCCTGCTTCTTCTCCAGTGTCAACACCACTCTCTTCCTTTTCTCAGGTGGCGGGGCCATCATCACACACACTAAGAGGAGGCCCGAGAGCAGCAGGAGGCCCTGCAGCAGGTACAACACCACCACAAAAGCGTATCACGTGGGCAGCCATAACGATGAGCGTGCACTTGCGGCGAGAGACAGGCGGAAAGTGGGGAGGATGCAGCGGCGCTCTATCGGATGTCGGAGGAATGACGCGCCACAACAATGCTCTCCCGCACCGTGCTTGGCAAGTTCAAATTACGGGCGGGAAAAAATAATTATTTTTTTTTATTTTGGGGGGTTTTCGGACCATTTTGGGAATATTGGATCCCAGGACGATTATGTCCGGGTAGTAGGGATGTTCGGATATTGGGCGTCCGGATATCAGAGTGATTACTGTATATAAATATATACTGTATATATATATATATGTATATATACAGTATAACAAAAACAATAAACTGTATATATATCCTTGGGGGTAGGGTTTTTTTTTCAAGAATACTCCCCCAGTATCCCTGCTTGTCGTAAAAGGCAACTAAAAAGGTTGGCGGAGGGTTAGTGCCCCTCCCCGGAAAACAACTAACTAAAAAGACAAACAATAAGCCTCGGACAAGGACTGACCAAAAGATGACGACCAAGGACCGGACAAAGGACATGGTAATCGGAAAACATGGAATGTAAGGGGAGCGAATGATGAGGTGAAAGAGAGAGAGATTGTCCAGGTGCTTGAGGGTGCGAAAGTGGATGTATGCGGAGTAACTGAAACTAAATGGAGAAGTGAGAGTGTGAGAGAATGGGAGTATGGATGGGGTATATGTGCAGGAGTAGGTGAAAATGAGAGGGCAAAAGAAGGAGTATGTATAGTTGTGAGTAAAAGATGGAAGAAGAGCATAAAAGAGTATGGATCAGTTGGGTCAAGGATTGTGTGGGTAAGATTGAAAGTTTGAATACAAATGTGGGCAATTGTGTGTGAGCATGCGCCAACGCATGATCGTGCAAGCAGAGTGAGAGAAGAGTTCTGGACAAATGTGGAAGTGTGCATGGAAAAGTTTGGAAGGAATAGAGAGTGTTTTTGATCAGTGATATGAATGGTAAAGTGGGGAATGTGAAGGTGGATGGAATAGTTGGGGAGTGGTGTGTGCCTGCTGAGACAGATGAGAATGGCAGTGAGTTAGTGGACATTTGTGCTGGGAGGGGGTTGGTGATAGCCAATACCCTCTTCAGGCACAAAATGATCCCCAGGTATACATGGCGGGTGATGAGAAGGGTGGGTGGTGAACTGAATGAGAGGAAGGCAATGATTGATTATGTGTGTGTGGATGAAAGGATGCAAAAATGTGTAATGGATGCAAGGGTTTAGAGGCTGGGGGAGTGGACTTTTTGACCACTACTTGGTGGTGGCCAGAATCAAGATCCAATTAAGATGGAGAAACAGAAGAAGGGAAGGACGGGAAGAAGGATTATTTGTAAGGAGAGTGGAGAGGTTACAAGAAGATGAGTAAAAGGCAGAGTATAAGAGAGAAGTGGAGGAACGATTGGGCAAATATGAATTGGAGCAGATGGGGGATGTGGAAGGTGTGAGCAGGATATTCACAGAAGAAATATGTGCAGCATGTGATGTGGTGTGTGGGATGAAGAGAAGACGGAGGGGTGTGCAAGGAACAGCATGATGGAATGAAGAGGTGAGACAGGCTGTGGCACAAAAGAAGAAAGCATACAATGAATGGATGAGAAATATGGGCGTGGAAGAAGTTGAGAGGAGGAAGATAGAGTTATATGTAAAAAGAAAGAGAGAGGTGAAAAGATTAGTAAGAAAGAGTAAGAAGAGAGTGGATGAGGAATTTCGAAGGAACTTGAGTGTAAAGTGGAGGGACTTCAAGAAAATGTTCTGGAAAGAGGTGAAAAGAGTAAGACAGGGTGGAAGTGGAGTTAATAGGGGAGTGAAAGATAAAAATGGTAGATTACTAGTGGAGAAGGGAGAAAAGGTGAGCAGATGGAGATAATACTTTAAGGAATTGTTGAACATACAGGATGGAAGTAATGCGAGTATAAGTGGCTGGGGAATGGCTGGGAGAAGGAGGGAGGTGAGAAGACAGGAAGAAATCAGTAGGATAGAAGTTGTGGAAGCAATGAAGAAAGCTAACTTGGGGAAAGCCCCAGGAATTGATGGAGTGTGTGGTGAAATGCTGAAGCATGGGGGAGATATAGTAGTAGAATGGATGTCAAAAATGTGCAGATTGGCCTGGGAGGAAGGTAGAGTCCCGGAGGATTGGAAGTCAGGTATAATTATTCCCTTGTACAAAGGAAAAGGGGAAAAAGAAGTGTGTGGTAATCATAGGGTCATCTGTCTTCTTAGTATAATGGGAAAAGTGTATGGTAGGGTACTTATTGACAGAGTTAGAGAAAGAACAGAGGAATTAGTTGGAGAAGAACAGGGAGGCTTTAGGAAGGGAAGACGTTGTGTAGATCAGATATTCATTCTTAGATCTTTAGTGGAAAAGTTTCTAGAGAAGGGAAAGAAATTGTATGCAGCTTTCATGGATTTGGAGAAAGCATATGACAGGGTCGATAGACAAGGATTGTGGAAAGTATTTAGAATATATGGAGTAGATGGGAAGTTGTTGAATGCTGTGAAGAGTATGTATGATGGTGCTAAGGCTGCAGTGCGTGTGGACGGTGAGCTGAGTGAATTTTTCTCTTTGAAGGTTGGGTTGAAACAGGGATGTGTCATGTCTCCATGGTTGTTCAGTCTGTTCATGGATGGGGTAATAAAAGAGGTACAAGGTAGGGTAGTGGATGTTGGAGTGGCCCTGGTGAGAGAGAGTAGTGTTTGGAAACTCCCTGTACTGTTGTTTGCAGATGATACTGTGTTGTTGAGTGAAAACGAAGGAGAGCTGCAAGGCTTGGTGGATAAGTTTGGGAGTGTGTGTAAGAAACGGACTCTAAAGGTGAATGTAGGGAAGAGTAAAGTGATGGTCTTTGAGAGAGGTGAAGTCAGTGAATGTACAGCGAGGTTGGATGGTGAGGAATTGGAAAATGTGAGTACGTTTAAGTACTTGGGTAGTGTGATGAGTAAGGATGGAGGTTTGGAGGGTGAAGTGCTTGAAAGGGTACAGCAGGAAAGAAAGGTTGCTGGTTCCTTGAAAGCAGTGATAAGAAGCAGGGAAGTGATCATGAAAGTGAAAAATTTACTACAGTCGTTCTATTTTACGAAGGCAGTTTGGGTGGGGCGATCTGGGACCTCACACTGTTAGCTCAGTTGCCACATCGCCGCCGATACACGTGTAATTATTTGTGCTCACCTCTCTCTCTCTCTCTCTCTCACTCTCCTATTTTAAGCTAGTAACTACTTGTAAATGAATTTTAAACATTCACTATAGCTGTAATTCAATAAAAAAGCTATAGTATAGTATATATCTCATAAAACTTGTCAGCGTTGCTTTTGCGACGTTGTCAGGTGGTGACACGAGGGATACCCCTGCGTGAGCGGGTCATACTCGGTCAGTCTCCCGCCATGAAAGCTATAAAAGAAAAAACACACCTATATACTTTTACCTCAGGGGTGGTGTGGAAAAAAAAGTCAAAAACAAGAGAAAAAACAAAGAAAATACAATTAGTAGTAGTTAATATAAATGAGAGAGAGAGAGAGAGAGAGAGAGAGCACGTGTGTGGCGACAATGTGGCAACAGAGCTAACAGAGTCAGGTCTCAGAGCGCCCCATACAAACTGCCTTCATAAAATAGAACGACTATACACGACAGTATTGTGATACCAACTCTAACGTGTGGAAGTGAAGCTTGGACGTTGCTGGAAGGACACAAGTCAAGAGTGAGAGCAGTGGAAATGAGTTATTTAAGAGGAGCCTGTGCAGTCACATGGAGAGACAGGCTGACAAATGAGGATATAAAGGAGCGTTGTGGTGCGGATGTGCATGTGATAGGAAGCGTTAGGAGGAATACATTGAGGTGGTTTGGCCATGTGGGGAGGATGGAGGGTGAAAGACTGACAAAAAGAGTGTATGTGAGTGAGGTGGAGGGGGGAAGAAGGAGGGGGAGGCCGAGGATGAGATGGAGGGGTGGGGTAGAGAGGTATATGAGAGAGGGGGGTGTGAGTTGGGAACGGGGCAGTGAAATGGCGGGGGACAGGGCGATGTGGAGGCGATTTATTTGTGGCCACCCCGAACGGGATTGAGGCATCTGGCAATAGATATAAATATATTGCACGGGCCGAACAGGATGGTACTCCCGAGGGGAATGGGAATGCTGGTGATAGGGAGAGCTGGAGCTCCTGTTTCACTAGCTATCTAACCATCCCCCTTTGCTGGCCTTTTCAGTATGACAGTAACATGAAGAGTAGACCAGCATACTCTCCCAAACATTTCCTCTATCTTATGCACTATACCACATGCACTTTACATTTCACACAACGTATCCCACTATGTCACAGGGGTTGGCGCCAGCAAGGGCATGCGGCCAGAAAACTCTGCCCCCACTACCTAGTGGCGGACTTCTGGGGGGAGGCGTGACGAGGGTTCCACTGGCAAAGACCATGGGTCCAAGGTGAGATAGGGCTCGAGCCTGTGCTAGAGGGTACAGGGCACTGCGGTTCCCAGGCTGCCGCTTCCGCCCAATAGAGAGCGGTCCGAACCTGGGAGTAGCGCTCCAGGAGGCTGCCCTATCAGTGGGTGTATAATGGAGGGATAGTTCCAGTGCCAAGGCGCGCTTGGAGGGCGTCAGTGCAGCTGTCCTGGCAGGGTGCCCCGAGGCCACTACTACAGCCACTGGTAAGCTGGTGGGTTAGGGGTCCCAGATCCACTGCCCGGACCTGGGACTGTGCAGTGAGTGGGGCCTGTGGTATGTCTATCCCCCTTTATTAGTACTGAATATGACAAAACAAAAGAATAAGTTTCAAAACAAGCCTGAGGACAGTAAATCGCCCAGGGGGATGAGGGTGGGTTCATGGAATGTGGGAAGTTTGAGGGGAAGAGCGGAGGAAGTCATTGAGGCATTCAGTAGGAGGTGGATGGATGTGGCGTGTTTGTAGGAAGTCCGGTACAGGGGTGGATCAGCTAGAAAGATTGTTGGGAAGGACTGTTGCTATAAGTTGTTTTGGCAGGGGGGGACAGACGGATATGGCGGTGCTGGTGTGATGGCTGAGGAGAAATAGGAGAAATATGTTATGAATGTTATGAGAGTATGCGATAGGATATTGGTAGTGAAAATTCTGTTCAGTAGAAAGATAGCTGTGATTATATCAGCATATGCTCCACAGGCAGGATTGGATGAAGCAGAGAAAGAAAGATTTTGGGATGATTTAATACATGTAGTGGGTGGTATGCAGGATGATGAGATAGTGGTTTTGGGAGGGGACTTAAGTGGTCATGTAGGTGAAGCAGCACAAGGTTATGAAGGAGTGCATGGGGATGTGCATATGGTATAAGGAATGCAGAAGGGGAAAGGATACTCGAGTTTGGGGAGGCAATGGACATGATTGTGTGCAACATATTTTTTTGGAAAAGAGACATTAGGTTAATTACATACGAGTCTGGGGGAAATAGCAGTCAGATAGATTATTTTCTGGTTAGGAGGGCCGAAAGGAGGTTAGTGAGGGATGTTAAAGTTATAGGAAGTGAGGAGTGTGTGCAGCAGCCCAAACTATTGATTTCTGATGTGGTGCTTAAAGAACGAATGATGAAAAAGAGGACTTATGTACCTAGGAGGAAAATATGGAAACTGAAAAACCAAGTAGTAAGGGATGCCTTCTATAACAAGTTGAGGAGAGTGGTGGCTGAACAGGGAGCTGTAGACAGAGCCGTTAATGAACAGTACAGAGCCCTCAAGAACAATCTCTTGAGAGTTACTGATGTAACATGCAGTTGGACAAAAGGACCACCAAGACATAAAGTAACTTGGTGGTGGGATGAGGGTGTAGAAGCTGCAGTTAAGGAGAAAAGAAGGCTTTTCCGGGAATGGAAGAAGGGTGGTAGCAAAGAGGAATATTTGGCTGCCAAGTGTAGGGCTAGAAGAGAGGTATACAGGGTGAAGTCTGACTCACAGAAACTTTTACTTGATAACCTAAATCATGGGGAAAGGAAAAATATGATATTTAAGGTGGCAGGTCAGGTGAAGAGGGATAATCAGGATATTATAGGTGTGCAGTGTGTGAAGAATGACGAAGGAAGGGTAGTGGTGAACAGCAGGGATATTAAAGATGCATGGAGAAAGCATTATAACCGGTTGTTGAATGAGGAGTTTGACTGAGACAGGGAAGGTTTGGAGCCAGCAGATCCAGTGTCTGGCCCTTGGCCTTTGATTGATGTTGCTACTGTGAGTAAGGCAATAGGCAGGATGAAGGTGGGGAAGGCAGCAGGTGTGTCTGGGTTGACTGCCGAAATGTTGAAGGCCTCAGGCGATATAGGGGTGAGGTTAGTCACTGACCTGATAAAGAGGATTATTTATGAGTGTGTTGTCCCAGATGATTGGCTGAAGACTATAATTGTAAATGTGTATAAGGGGAAGGGTGATGCCCTGGAAAGAGGAAATTATAGAGGTATAAAGCTTTTAGATCAGATAATGAAGCGAGTTTTCGAAGGTATGATTAGAGAAAGAGTGAATATTGATGAGATGCAGTTTGGGTTTATGCCAGGTAGGGGGACCACTGATGCCATATTCATTGTTCGACAGCTTCAGGAAAAATATATTGGTAGGAGAAGGGATCTTTATTTTTGTTTTTGTTGGTTTGGAAAAGGCCTTTGACAGAGTCCCTTGAGAGGTGGTGAAGTGGGAAATGAGAAAGCTTGGCTTGGAGGAGTGGCTGGTTAGGGTGGTTATGGCTATGTATGTGGGTGCTCACACCCAGGTAAGAGTGAATGGAGATTTGAGTGATGAATTTTCCGTGAATGTTGGTGTCATTCAGGGGTCAGTTTTGAGTCCATTGTTGTTTATCTTTGCACTTGAAGCCCTTCCACATGACTTTAGAAACGGACTCCCGTGGGACTCCCATGCTGAAGATTTGGTGTTGATTGCAGAGAGCGAAAGGGAGGCGGAGGAAAGGTTTAGGAAGTGGAGAGATGGTATGGGGCACAAGGGCTTAAGGGTAAATGCAGATAAAACAAAAGTGATATCTAGGGTTGTAGGTGGTACTGTCAAAAACAAGGGAGAGTGGCCATATGCAGTTTGCCACAAGGGCGTGGGAAGTACAGTAATTCCATCTTGTGCGGTGTTTGTGATAAATGGGTGATTAAGAGATGTAGTGGTATCAGAGGTAGACCGAGATAATGCTGATTTTATGTGTACAGCGTGTCGGGGAGAGCAGGTGGAGATAGTCAGACGAGAAAGGATTGAACTTGCTGATGAATCTCTTGAATGTGTGGAAGAGTTTTGTTATTTGGGAGACATGTGTCCTGGGGGTGGGGCTGGAGCAAGCTCTATGGCTAGGGTAAGAAGTGGTTGGAAGAAGTTCAGGGAGCTCTTGCCTCTCCTGACACTGAGAGGACTCTCCCTACGTGCTACGGGGTCTTTGTATGCAGCATGTGTTAGGAATGTAATGGTGTATGGTAGTGAGACCTGGGCAGTGAGGGAGGAGGATATTCGTTAACTCAGACGTACAGAAATGACAATGATTAGGTGGATGTGTAGTGCATCCCTGCATGCAAGGTCTGAGGGGGCTGGGTTTACGATGGAAGAGTTGAGAGGTAGGATGGGACTGAAGTGTATTCGTGTTGTGATGAGGAGAGGTAGATTGAGATGGTTTGGACATGTGGAGATGATGGAGGATGATACTTGGGTGAGGAAGGTGAGAAGTGTTAATACTGGGGGTGGGGTTATGAGGGGTAGACCGAGAAAGACATGGGACGAGGTCATTAAGTATGACCTCAGGGTTAAGGGACTGAACAGGGAGGCTGCAATGGATCATGCAGCATGGAGAGCCGCCATTAGGTGACCAAGGCTGATCCACCCCTGTACCGGACTTCCTGAAAACATGCCACATCCACCCACCTCCTACTGAATGCCTCAACGACTTCCCCCGCTCATCCCCTCAAACTTCCCACATTCCGTGAACCCAACCTCATCCCCCTAGGTGATTTACTGTCCTCAGGCTTGCTCTGAAAGTGAGTCTTGTATCTGGTCATAGTCAGTATTAATAAAGGGGGGTAGAGATACCACAGGCCCCACTCACTGCACAGTCCCAGGTCCAGGCAATGGACCTGGGACCCCTAGCCCACAAGCTTACCAGTGGCTGTGGTAGTGGCCTCAGGGCACCACCGAGGTGCCCCGAGGCCACTATTAATTTTTTTTTTTTTTTTTTTTTTTTTTAAATAACAGAACGGAGGAAGGAAAAACAAATGGAGAAAAAAAAATAATCCATACACCAGATTACTGGTGTCCTCTGTTCATAAAATATCTGTAACAGTTAGACTTGAAGAGTTGTAGGTTGAAATTTGGAGGAAAACAACTCTGGGGAAGCGAGTTCCAGAGAGATGCAGTTCGGGGAATGAAAGAATTCTGATAGGCAGAAGTTCTGCAGTATGGTTGAGTGACATTCCAGTCATGAGCGCTACCAGATGCCCGTGTAGCACGAGGGAAGGCATGGAGAGGTGGTACCATGGACGCAACTTCGTCTGAGCATTTGCCAAAAAAATATCTGTAAAATAATGCAAGGGAGGCAACATTCCTTCTTACTTGCAGGGGAGGTAGTTTATATGTAATGGCAGGGTTGTTAATGATTCTAACAGCTTTATTCTGAATTTTGTCTAGTTGCCTTAATGCAACCTCTCCACAACCATTCCACAAGGGTGAGCAATATTCAAGCTGAGAGCGCACATGACTCTTATAAATTATAGCTAACTGCTCATCGGCGAAGAAGTTACGGACTCTGTACAATAATCCAAGTTTCTTTGAGGCGGTTTTAGCAAGTGATCTGACATGAGAGGTCCAGCTGAGGGCACTGTTAAGTGAGACACCAAGAATTTCAATACTTTTGGAGATGGGAATATTAGTAGCACTGAAGGTAATGTACGAGTCTGGCAATATCTGTCTATTGGTAAACTGTATATATTTAGTTTTACTAGCATTAAAAGAGACAAGGTTGTTTTGTCCCCATTCACTGATTGTAGATAGATCTTCATTTATGGAGATGGCTGTATTGAGTTCAGAGGTAGAGATATTAGACTTTGTAAATGGATGTCTGAGTGTGAATGAACTATGTAGTGTTGAGTCATCTGCATATGAGTGAATGGGATTGTGAGTGACAGATAAGAGATCATTAATATGAACCAGAAATAGGGTTGGTGCCAGAACTGATCCCTGCGGCACGCCAGCGTTAACTGAGTGGAAATTCGAATATACATCATCTACTTTTACTCTTATTTTCCTGTCACTAAGATAAGAAGAAATCAAAGGAACAAAAGACGTTAGTCCATAGCAAGGGAGTTTGGACAGCAGGGAACGGTGCCATACTCTGTCGAAAGCTTTAGAGATATCAAGAGCTACTGCATGAGTTTCTCCAAAAAGATCTATTGATTGATGGATGGTATGAGTTAAGAGATTGAGTATGTCAATGGTGGATCTTTCGTGGCGAAAACCGTATTGTCTATCATTAATTAAGTTGTTGGATTCAAGATGTTTAACAATATGCTTATTAATTAAAGTTTCAAATACCTTACCAAGAGAAGATGTGATAGCTATTGGTCTGTAATTGGAGGGGTCAGACGAACTTCCTTTCTTCGGAACTGGGTGGATATTGGCTTCTTTCCATGAATTTGGGAATAAAGAAGTACGTATGCATAGTCTGAATAATTTAGCTAGGACAGAGGCAAGTTCAGGGGAACACTTTTTCAAAACAATTGGCGGAATTCCATCTGGACCTGGAGCTTTGTTGGTAGGTAAATTGTCTAGGATGGATTTTACAAATCTTGTCTGTATTTTAAGTGGGGCAATTTCGGGAGAATCAAGTTCCAGTACTGAGACATTCTGGCTGGTATCATCTATGGTAGAGTTTCTTGCAAAGGTACTAGCAAAGATATCTGCTTTCCCACGTGGGTCATTTGTAATATTGCCATCTGAAGATTTTAGTGGGGGAATGGAAGATGACTTGTTAAAGTTATTATTGAAAGAATTAAGAGTTGACCAGAATATTCTATTGTCATTAGGGTTGTTAAGTAGTTTTGATGCTTGCTTTTGAAGAAAGTTTGATTTAGATAGATTTAATACAGCTTTTGCATGATTTCTAGCAATTTTAAATTGGGAGAGTGATTCAGGTGTTTTTGATTTTAAGTAAGAGTTATATGCTAATGACTTTTGGGCTGTTGCTCTGGCACAATTGCCATCAAACCATTTTGGAGAGTTTGATCTTTTAGTGAATTGTTGACTTGGTATGAATAAATCCATACCAGCTAGTATTAAGTCACAAATGTGGGACTGGGTAGAATTGGGATCACTAGAGAAGAAAGACTGCCATGGAACATCAGCAAGATAATTTCTAAATCCATCCCAGTCCGCCCTGTCAAAGTGCCATCGGGTCACCCTGACAGGTTCGGAATGGGGAGGTGTAGGAGGGTTAACTAATGAGGCTTTGATGAGATTGTGGTCAGAGGATCCAAGTGGTGACAGTACCTCTATCCTGTATTGATCGGGATTATTTGTCAAGAATAAATCCAAGAGATGGGCATTATGGTCAGGATTATCAGGTATTCTGGTTGGTTGCTTTACCAACTGGGTGAGATTAAACGATTCCGCAAATAGCTCGCATTCTAGACCAGCGTCGTCAGTCCGGGCAGAATGCAATAGCCATTCAACATTGTGTATGTTAAAATCACCCAAAATGGTAATTTCATTGCCAAGGGCAAGGTCAAGGTTACTCAACTGAGTGGATATGGAATCAAATACACTGGGTTCCGAAGAAGCATTGGGGGAACGATAAACTACACAGATATATTTGGTAATGTTTTGGCAATTTAATTTATATAATGAGTAATCAAAACTGGATGAAGTGAAGTTTAAAATAGTATCAACTGCATATTGGGATTTGATATAACAACAGGTGCCGCCCTTGTTTCGAAAGTTTGTAAGGAGATGGTAACCGGGAAAACAAAATGGAGATATATCGGTAGAGGGTGAGATTTGTGGTTCTGTGAGGAAAAGGGCCAAAGGGGATATGGACTGAAGGAAAAAATGAACTGAGTTTAAATTCGTGGTAAGGCCGCGGATGTTGGTAAAGAATAAGGCCACACCGTCACCTCTTCGCCGACGAGCATTCCCGGAAATAGCAACAGTCGCTGCTGGCACAGTCGCTTGATAGCGACCGGGAGGACCCTGTGCCTCCAGCCCTACCCTGCCGGTGGTGGCAATCCGAGATACCACCTCATTTGATTGTGAGATTGCAGCGGCCATTACTAAAGATGTGAATAGAAGGTGTGATATGTTATGCGCATGTAGTGTGGTGTAGACAGTTGAAGGTAGAGGTATTATGAGAGCATGCTGGCCTACTCTCTGTGTAAATGAATGCACTGAAAATGTTCAGAAAAGGGAGATGGTCAGGATCAAGTCCTGAGGGCTGGTGAAACGGGAGCTCCAGCTCTCCCTATCACCAGCTTGCCATCAACCTCGGGAGTACTGCCCTGTTCGACTGGTGCTACAGTCTACTCCTATATATATATATATATATATATATATATATATATATATTGGGTCTGGTTAGTACTTGGATGGGTGACCGCCTGGGAACACCAGATGCTGTTGGCATCCCTACGTGTCAAGTGGGGTTGGTGGAGGATTAGTGCCCATCCCTGTAAAAACAATTAACTCTAAGCCCTTGGCCACCCCATTTGGGATATATGGCGTCTGGCAATGAATGAATATATATATATATATACTGTATATATCTATGTATCTATCTATCTATAGCCCAACGCCCTAATCCCGCAAAGGGTGGCCGCAGACAAAACTCCTCCAAGTCGCTCTGTCACCAACCATTTGACGACCCTCCCCCCAACTCACCCCCTCCTCCCTCATATACCTCTCAACTCCATCCCTCCACCTCATCTTCGGTCCACCCCTCCCTCTCCCTCCCTCCACCTCACCTACATACACCCTTTTAGTCAGTCTTTCATTCTCCATTCTCTCCATATGTCCGAAACACCTCAGTGTATTTCTCCTAATCTTCTCAACCACATCCATATACACCCCACAACGTTCCTTCACTTCTTCATTCGTCAACCTGTCCCTCCATGTCACTCCACATGCTCCTCTCATGTAATTCATTTCTACTGCTCTCACTCTTAACTTGTTCCCCTCTTGCAGAGGCCACATCTCGTTTCCATATGTCAGGGTAGGGATCACAATACTATCATGCAATGACTTCTTAACTTTCATACTCACCTCCCTATTCCTCATCACTGCTTTCAGTGAACCAACAACCTTCCTTCCCTGCTGTACCCTTTCATGCACTTCATCTCCCAAAGTTCCATCCTTACTCATCACACTACCCAAGTACTTGAATGCACTCACATTCTCCATATCCTCACCATCCAACCTTACTGTACATTCTGTGACTTCATTCCTCTCAAACACCATAACTTTACTTTTGTTTACATTAAGTTTCAGCTTCCTCCTCCTACACACTGTCCCAAATTCATTCACCAAACCTTGCAACTCCCATTCATCTTCACTCAACAATACTGTATCAGCAGCAAACAGCAACACCGGAATCTTCCAAATCTCACCCTCATTCATCAGAGCCACCCTCACATCCACTGCCCTACCTTGCACTGCCTTTACAACCCCATCCATGTATATATTAAACAGCCATGGAGATATCACACAACCCTGTTTCAGTCACACATTGAGATCAAAGAACTCACTCAACTCACCATCCACTCGCACTGTAGCCCTAGCTCCTTCGTACATACTCTTCACAGCACTCAACAATTTCCCCTCCACTCCATATATTCTTAATACCTTCCACATACCTTGCCTATCTATTGTCAAAAGCTTTCTCCAAGTCCATGAAGGCAGCATACACTTTCTTTCCCTTCTCTAGATACTTCTCCACTAAACATCTTAGAACAAATATCTGATCTACACACCCTTTTCCCTTCCTAAATCCCCCTTGTTCATCTCCAACTAGCTCCTCTGTTATATGCCTAACTCTATCAATGAGTATTCTACCATATATTTTACCAGTCACACTAAGAAGGCAAAAACCCCTATGGTTACCACATACTTCTCTCTCCCCTTTTCCTTTGTATAAAGGAACAATTATACCTGATTTCCAGTCCTCTGGAACCCTTCCCTCTTACCAAGCCAATCTACACAACTTCCACATCCGCTCCACAACAATCTCACCCCCATACCTCAGCATTTCACCACACACTCCATTAATTCCTGCTGCCTTTTCCGACTTGATGTTCTTCATTGCTTCCACTACTTCTGCCCTACTGATCTCTTCCTCCCTCCTCTCATCTCTTCTTCTCCCAGCCATTCTCCAACCACTTATACTCGCACTGCTCTCACTCTCTACATTCAACAAATCCTCAAAGTGCTCCTTCCATCTCCTCAATTTCTCTTTCTTCTCCACCAGCAATCTATTATTCCTATCTTTCACTCCCCTACTATTTCCCCTTTCACACTGCCTTACTTTCTTTACCTCCTTCCAAAACAATTTCTTACTCTCCCTCCATTTCACACTCAGATTCCTCCCAAACTCTTCATCCACTTTCTTTTTACTCTCCTTCACCAGTCTCTTAACCTCCCTTCTCCTGCTCACATATACCTCTCTCTTCTCTCTCTCATCTTCTCTCCTACCTCTCCTCGCTAACCATTCACTATATGCCTTCTTCTTTTGTTCCACAGCTCATTTCACCTCATCATTCCACCAAGCTGTCCCTTGCACACCCTTGCATCTCCTCCTCACTCCACAAACCACTTCACATGCTGCGCCTATCTCTTCCGTGAATATCTTACATACGTCTTCCATCCCGTCCATCTGCTCTAGCTCATACCTTCCCAATCTTTCTTCCACTATGCTCTTATACTCTGCCATTCTCTCACTATCTTGCAAATTCTCCACTCTTCTCACAGGAGCTGTTTCCTCCTGTCTTCCCCTTCGTCTCCTCATCCATTTTCTTTGTAGCTTTACCTTGGCCATCACTAAGTGATGGTCAGAGACTCCATTCCCCCACCCTCTCCACACTCTTGCATCCAACTACTTGTCTTCTCATTCGCTCATCCACACACACATAGTCTATCATTGCCTTTCGTTCAACAAGTTCACCATCCATCCTTTTCATTACTCTGTGTACCAGTGGATCATCTTATGCCGAAAGTAGGTGTTGGCTATTCCCAACCCCTTACCAGCACAGAAATCCACCAATGCACTACCATTCCCATCTACTTCAGCTGGCACACCCCACTGACCAACCACTCCATCCACTCGTACATTCCCAACTTTGCCATTCATGTCTCCAATCAAAAGCACTCTCTCACTCCTCTCAAATTTGTCCATACATGCTTCTACTCTCGCCCAAAACTCATCTTTCACTCTTACCACTCGGTCCTCTGTCGAAGCATACGCACATACAATCGCCCACGCTTGTATATCTACTTTCATCCTCACCCATACAATCCTAACACCCACTGTTCCATACTCTCTTATATTCTCCTTCCACTTCTTGCTTATTTTATATATATATATATATATATTGCCAGACGCCTCAATCCCGTTTGGGGTGGCCACAAACAAATCGCCTCCAAGTCGCCCTGTCCCCCGCCATTTCACTGCCCTGCTCCCAACTCACACCCCCCTCTCTCATATACCTCTCCACCCCATCCCTCCATCTCATCCTTGGCCTCCCCCTCCCTCTTCCCCCCTCCACCTCACTCACATACACTCTCTTCGTCAGTCTCTCACCCTCCATCCTCTCCACATGGCCAAACCACCTCAGTGTGTTCCTCATAACGCTTCCTATCACATCCACATCCACACCACAACGCTCCTTTATATCCTCATTCGTCAGCCTGTCTCTCCACGTGACTCCACAGGCTCCTCTTAAATAACTCATTTCCACTGCTCTCACTCTTGACTTGTGTCCTTCCAACAATGTCCAAGCTTCACTTCCGTACGTTAGAGTTGGTATCACAATACTGTCATATAGTAACTTTTTCACTTCCATGCTCACTTACCTGTTTCTTATCACTGCTTTCAAGGAACCAGCAACCTTTCTTCCCTGCTGTACCCTTTCAAGCACTTCACCCTCCAAACCTCCATCCTTACTCATCACACTACCCAAATACTTAAACGTACTCACATTTTCCAATTCCTCACCATCTAACCTCGCTGTACATTCACTAACTTCACCTCTCTCAAAGACCATCACTTTACTCTTCCCTACATTCACCTTTAGGTTCCGTTTCTTACACACTCTCCCAAACTCATCCACCAAGCCTTGCAGCTCCCCTTCGTCTTCACTCAACAACACAGTATCATCTGCAAACAACAGTACAGGGAGTTTCCAAACACTATCCTCTCTCACCAGGGCCACTCCAACATCCACTACCCTACCTTGTACCTCTTTTATTACCCCATCTATGTACAGATTGAACAACCATGGAGACATGACACATCCCTGTTTCAAACCAACTTTCAAAGAGAAAAATTCACTTAGTTCACCATCCACACGCACTGCAGCCTTCGCACCATCGTACATACTCTTCACAGCATTCAACAACTTCCCATCTACTCCATATATTCTTAACACTTTCCACAATCCTTGTCTATCGACCCTGTCATATGCTTTCTCCAAATCCATGAAAGCCGCATACAACTTCTTTCCCTTCTCTAGAAACTTTTCCACTAAAGATCTAAGAATGAATATCTCATCTACACAACCTCTTCCCTTCCTAAAGCCTCCCTGTTCTTCTCCAACTAATTTCTCTGTTCTTTCTCTAACTCTGTCTATAAGTATCCTACCATACACTTTTCCTATTATACTAAGAAGACAAATGCCCCTATGATTACCACACACTTCTTTTTCCCCTTTTCCTTTGTACAAGGGAATAATTATACCTGACTTCCAATCCTCCGGGACTCTACCTTCCTCCCAGGCCAATCTGCACATCTTCCACATCCATTCTACTACTATCTCTCCCCCATGCTTCAGCATTTCACCACACACTCCATCAATTCCTGGGGCTTTCCCCGATTTAACTGTCTTCATTGCTTCCACAACTTCTATCCTACTGATTTCTTCCTGTCTTCTCACCTCCCTCCTTCTCCCAGCCATTCCCCAGCCACTTATACTCGCATTACTTCCATCCTCTACGTTCAACAATTCCTTAAAGTGTTCTCTCCATCTGCTCACTTTTTCTCCCTTATCCACTAGTAATCTACCATTTTTATCTTTCACTCCCCTGCTAACTTCACTTCCACCCTGTCTTACTCTTTTCACTTCTCTCCAGAACATTTTCTTACAGTCCCTCCACTTTACACTCAAATTCCTTCAAAATTCCTCATCCACTCTCTTCTTACTCTCTCTTACTAATCTTTTCACCTCTCTCTTCCTTTCCACATATAACTCTCTCTTCCGCCTCTCAACTTCTTCCACGCCCCTATTTCTCACCCATTCATTGTATGGTTTCTTCTTTTGTGCCACAGCCTGTTTCACCTCTTCAGTCCACCACGCTGTTCCTTGCACCCCCCTCCGCCTTCTCTTCCTTCCACACACCACATCACATGCTGCACATATTTCTTCTGTAAATATCTTACACACACCTTCCACGTCTCCCATCTGCTCCAATTCATATTTGCCCAATCGTTCCTCCACTTCTCTCTTATACTCTGCCTTTTTCTCATCCTCTTGTAACCTTTCCACTCTCCTTGCAACTACTCCTTCCTCTCATCTTTCCCTTCCTCTATTCCTCCATCTCACTTGCATCCTAATTCTGGCCACCACTAAGTAGTGGTCAGAAAGTCCACTCCCCCAACCTCTATACACTCTTGCATCCTTTACACATCTTCGCATCCTTTCATCCACACACACATAATCAATCATTGCCTTCCTTTCATTCAGTTCACCACCCACCCTTCTCATCACTCGCCATGTATACCTGTGGATCATTTTATGCCTGAAGAGGGTATTGGCTATCACCAACCCCCTCCCAGCACAAATGTCCACTAACACACTCCCATTCTCATCTATCTCGGCAGGCACACCCCACTCACCAACTATTCCATCCACCTTCACATTACCAACTGTACCATTCATATCACCAATCAAAAACACTCTCTCATTCCTTCCAAACTTTTCCATGCACATTTCCACATTTGTCCAGAACTCTTCTCTCACTCTTCTAGCACGATCTTGCGTTGGCGCATACACACACACAATCGCCCACATTTGTATTCCAACTTTCAACTTTACCCACACAATCCTTGACCCAACTGATCCATACTGTCTTATGCTCTTCTTCCATCTTTTACTCACAACTATACACACTCCTTCCTTTGCCCTCTCATTCTCATCTACTCCTGCACATATACCCCATCCATACTCCCATTCTCTCACACTTTCTCCTCTCCATTTTGTTTCAGTTATTCCACATACATCCACTTTCGCACCCTCAAGCACCTGGACAATCTCTCTCTCTTTCACCTCATCATTCGTTCCTCTTATATTCCATGTACTCATTACCAAGTCCTTTGTCCGGTCCTGGGTCGTCATCGTTTGGTCAGTCCTTGTCCGAGGCTTCTTGTTTGTTTTTTAGATAGTTGTTTTCCGGGGAGGGGCACTAACTCTCCGCCATACATATATATATATATATATATATATATATATATATATATATATATATATATATATATATATATATATATATATATATATATATATATATATATATATATATATATATATATATATATATATCCATCCATCCAATGTCCAATCCTACATTGCCTCATGAGGAGAGTAGGAGCCTGGGGTTAGGTAGTTGGTCCCGACATTTAAGATGAGAGTGACCAGCCTTATTCATCCCTGAGTGGCATTACATGAGCAATCAACCCCAACCATCCCTTGGATATAAACCTTCACCGGCTCAATCCGACTGGAGCGCAATAATTACTCACTAAACCACCAGGTGCCAAAATTTGGTTATATGGTTACTACCCAGCATAGTAAATGGTTTCCTAGTGTACAGGAAACCATCTGGCTTGCCACTCAGTGTAGAGTCACCCACAGGCAGAAGGAACAGGAAAGAATGAAGGAAAGAAAGACAGAAGGGGGAGCGTAAAGTCACCCATACGCAGAAGGACAAGGAAAGAATGAAGGAAAGAAACAAAGAGGAGGATGGAAAGAAGGAAGGAAGGATGAAGACTGTATATAATTTCCTTGGAAGGAATGGTTTGTGGGCTTCTGGTCTTTGGTTCCTCCTTCCTTAAAAAAAGAAAAAGAAAAAGAAAAAAGAAGGAGGTGGATGGTTATTGCGATTCTTAAGAAGTAAACTAATACCATGGGAATAGGTAGGGCTGAAAGCCTGGGAGCTGGCCCTCTATAACACTCCCACATGAGCAGCTCAACCACATTTACAATTTCAGGCTGAGATAACTACACATACATATCTCTTCTATACAACCACAATCTGTTCTGTGGGGTATGCCAGACTTACTGGATTTGCATGACAGCTGACCAGCAAGAACGAAAACTTCAAATTGAAATTTGAAGTCCTAAGTCAGGTTGACAACTGTTAGGGAATATGGACATTTAAAAACCTGCCCAAGTTACTTGTTTGTAGTACAGTGTTGGTGCTACATGGCATGTCATTATTAATTTGCTAATTGAAGAAAGGCTTACACATGCATATATGTCCAAAACCTTCAAGTACATGAACATGGACATAAAAAGAGTCACAAGCAACCATGAATTATTCTGTTCTTCCCATGAAAATTCTTAGGTCAGTGTTAGAAAGTGTCTCTATTAACCCTTGTCAATCTTTAATTTTTTTCCATGTGAACAAAATGGGCAGGATTTAGCCTGAATAAAAAAGATTTTCCACAGCCAAAAGAGATTGTGGGTTTGTGCTCACATTAACATATTTGTGTATGACATCCATACTTAAAAGCACAGTAAATGGACCCATTGCAAGATCTACAAGTCGTGGCCCATGCTTACTTCTTGTCTCCTTCTTGACCACCAATGCCATAAGATTTCTGCAACACTGTCGAAACCTCTTGCTATTCCTCCAAAGTTTCTCCACCGCTTTCCTATAACGACCTCTCTCCACATACCTCATTGATTCTTGTCTAATTCTTTTAGTTTTCTGAAAATTAAATTATAATTAAAAGTCAAACATCATAACTGAATACTGATGAAATAAAGTACAGCAGCTAAATTATTAATAAAGTGCTTCCCATACACACAGTAAGTGTAAATCAAAGACGTTCACATACACAAAATGTACAGAATGAAGTAGGTAATAACATAATTATTAGCAAAGCTTCACTATCACTAACACCTAACCCTTTAGTGATTTATTTTACATATAAGTTATGGTAATTACACATCCTAAGCACAATTTATCTATATATAATATATATATATCTATCTATCTATCTATATTCTATCTACCTAAACATTATATAAATATATATATATAGCTGTTGTCTCTCTCTCTCTCTCTCTCTAATTGTTGCCTCTCCTGACACTGAGAGGGCTCGCTCTCCCTCCATGCTATGGGATCTTTGTACACAGCATGTGTTAGGAGAGTAATGCTGTACGGTAGTGAAACCTGGGCAGTAAAGGAAGAGGATATTC
This sequence comes from Coenobita brevimanus, assembly GCF_032717465.1. NCBI lineage: Eukaryota > Metazoa > Arthropoda > Malacostraca > Decapoda > Coenobitidae > Coenobita > Coenobita brevimanus. The sequence continues at coordinate 23,920,492 of NC_137029.1, read as the reverse complement.
ATGGGCTCAAATGTACAGAAATGGCAATGATTAGGTGGATGTGCAGTGCGTCCTTCAGTGCAAGGCCTGGTGGGCTAGGTTTACGATGGAAGAGTTGAGAGTTACGATGGGGCTGAAGTGTATTGGTGTTGTGATGATGAGAGGTAGACTGAGGTGGTTTGGGCATGTGGAAAGGATGGGGGATGATAACTTGGTGCAGAAAGTGAGAGGTGTTAATGTTGGGGGTAGCGTAGAAAGAGGCAGACCAAAAAAGACCTGGGACGAGGTCATTGAGTGTGACCTCAGGGTTAAGGGATTAAATAGGGAAGCTGCTAGAGATTGAGCAGCATGGAAAGCCGCCATTAGGTGACCAAGGTCGACGCATGCAAGCATGTTGAAGCCTTCAAAAACGAAAAGGAAAAGGAAATTAAAATCACATATATATATATATATTGTGGAAAGTGTTAAGAATATATGGAGTAGATGGGAAGTTGTTGAATGCTGTGAAGAGTATGTACGATGGTGCGAAGGCTGCAGTGCGTGTGGATGGTGAACTAAGTGAATTTTTCTCTTTGAAAGTTGGTTTGAAACAGGGATGTGTCATGTCTCCATGGTTGTTCAATCTGTACATGGATGGGGTAATAAAAGAGGTACAAGGTAGGGTAGTGGATGTTGGAGTGGCCCTGGTGAGAGAGGGTAGTGTTTGGAAACTCCCTGTACTGTTGTTTGCAGATGATACTGTGTTGTTGAATGAAGATGAAGGGGAGCTGCAAGGCTTGGTGGATGAGTTTGAGAGAGTGTGTAAGAAACGGAACCTAAAGGTGAATGTAGGGAAGAGTAAAGTGATGGTCTCTGAAAGAGGTGAAGTTGGTGAATGTACAGCGAGGTTGGATGGTGAGGAATTGGAAAATGTGAGTACGTTTAATTATTTGGGTAGTGTGATGAGTAAGGATGGAGGTTTGGAGGGTGAAGTGCTTGAAAGGATACAGCAGGGAAGAAAGGTTGCTGGTTCCTTGAAAGCAGTGATAAGAAACAGGGAAGTGAGCATGGAAGTGAAAAAGTTACTACATGACAGTATTGTGATACCATCTCTAACGTATGGAAGTGAAGCTTGGACGTTGTTGGAAGGACACAAGTCAAGAGTGACAGCAGTGGAAATGAGTTATTTAAGAGGAGCCTGTGGAGTCACGTGGAGAGACAGGCTGACGAATGAGGATATAAAGGAGCGTTGTGGTGTGGATGTGGATGTGATAGGAAATGTTATGAGGAACACACTGAGGTGGTTTGGCCATGTGGAGAGGATGGAGGGTGAAAGACTGACGAAGAGAGTGTATGTGAGTGAGGTGGAGGGGGGAAGAGGGAGGGGGAGGCCGAGGATGAGATGGAGGGATGGGGTGGAGAGGTATATGAGAGAGGGGGGTGTGAGTTGGGAGCAGGGCAGTGAAATGGCGGGGGACAGGGTGACTTGGAGGCGATTTGTTTGTGGCCACCCCAAACGGGATTGAGGCGTCTGGCAACAGATAGATAGATATATATATATATATATATATATATATATATACACTCAACCCCCTGCTATTGCGCCTAATTGGTCACAGGAAACGCGCGTGACAGCTGAATATGCGATAGCTGAACTGAACAATGGGAAAATTTCTAATTGGTTTTTCGGTGGCCCATTTTTCTAACTTTTAACCACTTTATGCCTGCGATTTCCTGCCAATCTCTCCTCCAACATGAAATAAAGCATTATTATATTAATAATAACAGTATAATGAATAAATAAACAACATAAAAGGCCATCAAACTTTTATAAGGATTAAGGCTTGGGTGGTTTGATGGGTTCAGAGGCTTGGGAGTGGCTTAATTACCGCCAGATCTCTTTAGCTGTCTCCATGATTTCTTATTGTCCACAGCTAAAGGGGGTATCACAAGGTACATCGTATCAGGAACGGCCAAGGAAGATTTAAGAGGAATAAAACTTGCAAGCTATCAAACACGTTCCTCATACTGTTGCCAGAGCCCCGTCTCAGTTGTAAACACGTGATGACTATCGATATCACAGTTTTCTCGGCATAGGAAATATTAACTCTTTATAAGGGTTTCAAAACGATTGATATTTATTCTAAAATACAGTATTAATAAGTATTCAGTGTTAGGCTAAATTTCAATGCTGTAGTACGATATATTCTTTCGAGTCGAATGGGTTTTGTTCACACTGTTTTGCCTGTTGTATCCTCGGCAGGAATCCGATCAGGTGCATTCCAAATGCCTGTGGTATCATCGACAATTTTACCATGTTACCGTTCCGATTAACCATCGTATCCTCGGCAAACCTCATATGAAGTGCCATGTGAATAAGTTTCGCTCAGCCTGTCTTCAAACTCGACGTCTGATAGCGGTCTTGGGGTGTGTGATAGCATGTATGGTTGTGCATTTGATGTGTGCGCAATAGCAGATAAACGCGATAGCTGAACACACGATAGCAGGGGGTTGAGTGTGTGTGTGTATATATATATATATATATATATATATACAGTAATCCCTCCAATATCCGACGTAATAGAGCCATAGGCAAATCCGGATAGTGGTCCTGCCCGGATATTGGGTCCCAGCTTATGGACTTGTACTTATGGATCCTAACTCAGAAAAACACCTATACAACTCCCTCTGGACATGCATTGCACCTATTTAAGACCCAAATCACGCCAATAAGGTACATAAAAGACTGAAATAAATGCAAAAGAACCATAAAATGAGGTTTTAGAGATGAGTTTATACAATATTAAACATTCTGGGTACTTACAAGTCCCTTGCCCCTGGACTGGTTTGAACCGCCAGTTTGCAGTCCACAGTTAATCCTCTGCACTCTAAATTCTAATTTCTTAACACTGCACAACACTGTAAATTCCTGTGTGTTCTAGTGGCGAGGTATTGCAGTTTATTCACTGTATATTCACAAAAAACAAGCACCTGTGGCTTGCACTGCTATGAGCATCTGCTCTCGATCAGAGTTAGACTGTGACTGTTGATGCTGGCGGGGAAACAGAGTTGCCAGATCGCAACGGCCACATTACCAATCTGCTCAACTTTCATTACCAAATTTAACTTTTCATTACCAAATTCGTAAAGCTAGCATTTATTCTTCACTAATTATATATACCGCTTCCCGTTCGATCAGCGAAGTTAAGCAACATTGGGTCTGGTTAGTACTTGGATGGGTGACCGCCTGGGAACACCAGATGCTGTTGGCATCCCTACGTCAAGTGGGGTTGGTGGAGGATTAGTGCCCCTCCCTGTAAAACAATTAACTCTAAGCCCTTGGCCACCCCGTTTGGGATACATGGTGTCTGGCAATGAATGAATGACTGAATAATTATATATACAAGTGGAAAAACATGTAATCACTCTCCTTATAATTAACACCATGTTGATTATTTTCACACTATGTGGGGTAGCAGATTAATCAAAGAGAGCAAACAATCCACCATCTACATCCTGTGTATCCTCATACATGTGAAAAATCCATTTGGTAATGAATTATTCTGATTCATTACCAAACGAATTTTTCATTACCAAATTGGCCCACAGTTGGTAATGCAAAATACCAAATGGCAACCCTGACAGGGGAGAGGGGAGGGGGAGGAAGGAAGGGGTGAAGGGACCATGGTGTAACAGCTGTTTGGCGCCAGGCGGGAATTTCAAATTACAGGAGGGAAAAAAGTCAGATTTTTTTCGAATTTTTTTGCGGTTTTTGGCCTATTTTGGGAATATTGGATCCCAGGATGATTATGTCCGGTTAGTGGGGATGTTCGGATATTGGGTGTTCGGATGTTAGAGGGATTACTGTATATACACATATATATAGAGAGAGATAAAGATAGACAGATAGATAGATAGATAGATATACTGTATGTATATATATATATATATATATACACAGTCGGCGCAATGGAAGTCTGGACCCTCTAATTCGCACCATATATTTGGTAGAGTCCAAGAAATATTGTAGGAAAATTCCTATAGTCGATGGATTTTTTTCTGGTGGCTTCTAGCAACTTGGCTTACCACCAAATGCTGTGAGATTATGAGCTCAGTGCCTGCCTGACTTTGGATGGGAAAGCACGTCAGATTTTCTTGTCCTGCCTGGCACTTGTTAATTTCAAAGCTATCGTTTTCACACCCTCCTCTGCCTTAGTGGATCATTGGAGATGGGTCCCAAGCCATTAACTGATGTAGAAAAAGCCCGAATTTTAACTGAGAGAGAGGAAAATGTAAAAATTAAGGATATTTGTATTCAAACTGGGCGAGGAAAATCTACCGTTATGACACTCCTCGCTGCTGCCCGCCACCTGCCAAAAAACACAATTCCCCAACATAAAGACAGGCTAGGACCTAAAAGGAAGACATCATCAACTACAGACAGGTTACTGAAGCAAGCTGTGATAAAAGACCCACGTTTGACTGCTAGACAGCTGAAAGATATGTACCCAGAATTGCTGAAAGATGTGTCTGAAAGAACCATTCAGCATCGACTTCAGAAAGACTTCAAGATCCCCAGCCGTACTGCTGCACTGAAGCCTCTCCTTAATTTTTACATTTTCCTCTCTCATAGTTAAAATTCAGGCTTTTCCTAAATCAGCTAGTGGCTTCGGACCCATCTCCAATGATTCACTAAGGCAGAGGAGGGTGTGAAAACGAGAGCTTTGAAATTAACAAGGGCCAGGGAGGACAAGAAAATCTGACGTGCTCTCCCACCCAAAGTCAGGCAGGCACTGAGCTAATAATCTCACAGCATGTGGTGGTAAGCCTGTCAAGTTGCTAGAAGCCACCAGAAAAAAATCCACCAACTACAGGAATTTTCCTACAATATTTCTTGGACCCTACCTAATATATGGTGCGAATTAGAGGGTCCAGACTTCCATTGCACCGAATGTATATATACAGTAATCCCTCTACTTTCCGGACACCCACTTTCCGGACATCCCCACTTACCGGACATAATCATCCCGGGATCCAATATTTCCAAAATGGTCCGAAAACCGCAAAAAATTAGAAAAAAAAGAAAAAAAAAAATCCCACCCGTAACTTGAATTTGGCGCACACGGCTCGGGACAGCTTTGTTGTGGTGTGTCATTCCTCCGATGTCCACTAGAGTGCCCCTGCATCCTCCCCACTTTCCACCTGTCTCTCGTCGCGAGTGAACGCTCATCGTCATGGCTGCCCACGTGCTCGCTTTTGTGGTGGTACCTTACCTGCTGCAGGCACTCCTGCTGCTCTCGTGCCTCTCCTTCGTGTATGTGATGATGGCCCTGACGCCTGAGAAGAGGAACAGAGTGGTACTGACTCTGGAGAAGAAGCGGGAGATATTGGAGAAAGTAGATGCGGGATGGTCTTCTTCACACATCCTCCGTAAGTTCAACCTGGCCCGATCTACTTTGTTTCATATTAAGAGATCAAGAGACAAACTCATGCAGTACAAGGCTGACTTCTCGTCGAAAAGCAAACGCAACGTGGAGAGGAAGATGATGTTTACTCCCAAGTTTGCTGAAGTCGACCGCTCCACGTTGATTTGGTATCGACAGCAACGTGTTGCTGGTGTGATGGTATGTGGTACGGAGCTGAAGGCTGCTGCTGAGAAGTTCGCAAGGCTTCACGACGCCCTAGACTTCAGGGAATCCGAGGGTTGGCTCTTCGCGTTTAAGTTACGGCATGGCCTTACCAACCGTAAGTCTCATGGCAAAGCATTGGAAGCTAACAAGGATGGAGTAGAGGAGTTTCGGCACAAGATGAAGGGCTTGATTGACAGGGAGGGCCTCACTCTCGGTCAAGTCTACAACACTGACGAAGCTGGTTTATTCTATCACTCTTTGCCTACGAACACTCTAGCCAAGGAGACAGAGAAGCGTGTACCTGGCCGCAAGCTCTCCAAGCAACGGATATCTGCTTTGTGTTGTGCCAATGCTAACGGCATGCACCGGCTTAAGCCCGTTATTGTTGGCCGTGCAAAGCAGCCTCGGTGTCTTTGTGGGGTGATGGATGTCCTTCCTGTCGTCTGGTAACATTTCTTGAAGGCATGGTTCACAGCCCACATCTTCAAAGACTGGTTCCACCGCCATTTCCTCAAGGAGGTCATACATTACCAGATGGAGAAACTGGGAATCCCACGCGACCAGGTAAAGGCCCTCCTTCTCCTCGACAATGCACCTGCCCACCCGTGTGACAAGGACTTGGTGGCTGAGAATGGCCGCATTAGGTGCATGTTTCTGCCACCTAATACTACTGCTCTCATTCAACCAGTGGACCAAAGAGTGATCGTGGCAATGAAGCGCTTATACTGACAGAAGTTCCTGGACGAGGTGATGGTTGTTCTCTAGGACGAGGACGAGGGCAGGGAGGGACGGGACACGCGAGGCCAGCAGACTTTGGAAAACCTTCGCCTCAACAACATCAAGTCTGCCATTTACAACTAGGCCAGTGCATGGAAGGAAATCCCTGTCAAGATTCTAGAAAATGGTTGGTCTCGTCTGCTTCTCGGAATGGATGTGGAGTACGATTTCCTAGGTTTCGACGTGGATGACTTCCATGCACGTCTACGTGCGCACGGCGACGATGTTGATGTGGACGAAGTGCATGAGTGGTTGGATGATGATGAGGGCGATCCTGGGTATCAAACCCTGTCTGATATTGAGATCGCATCTTCAGTTGCAGGTGTCAGTACCCAGCTTGAAGATTTCGACAAGGACGGCAACGATGATGCGGACTCCTCTCAGCATGACACAACTCCAGCCATCCCCAAGCTGAGCGCACTCCGGGAACACCTAGAGTTCGTTCTGGACTACCTGGAACACGCGGACTGCGACAGGGAGATGGGGCCCTTGGGACTTGGGGAGGAAGTGCGTGCTTTCAGGCAGCGAATCATAAATCATCAGAATCGTCGTTCCTTGCGTCAATCAACGATTGACAGCTTTTTCAGGCCCGTGACCCCCGCTGTGCCCAGCCCTGGCTCCACTCCGTTGCCTCCCCAAGACAGGCCCTCATGCTCCGAGCCACAGCCCAGCACATCAGCCACGGTGGAGTCACCGCTCGATGTGAGTTTGCGTGTATCTTCCGAGCCGTCTGCAGCGGGTACGCCATCACCACGACCCATCGACGCACCCCTAGGTCACCTGCCAGCAATACTCTCAGACTCTGACAGTAATTAAACGGCAAGAACTTCTCCACTAGACTACACAGGAATTTAGTGTTTTGCAATGAAAGAAAAACAGTGCATACAGTATTGTAAAGATAGTAGAAATTTGAGTGAAAAGACAACATTTTTGGACTAAACTTAATGTAAATAAACTTGATTTGTTTTGAAATTGGTTTTATGAGCTGAAAGACTTAAAGTGCAGACTCACACACTTCTTAAGTTACAATGGAGCATAAGTAAGACAAGAGTACGCAGTGTGAAGAGAATGGACTTCCGAGTGCGAATGACTAAGTTCAGTGCAAGACTTCATGAGCAGTGTACTGCAAGTGCTTCAGGAACTCCTTCTTACTGTCAGAGTCTGAGAGGAGGCGGTTATTCATCGAGATGGCCATGGACTTGCTGTAAGTAGGCAGAATGTTTCATACTGTACTGTACTGTATTTTCCATACTATACTTACCTCAAACACCTCATTTCACTCTTTTAAGTCCCTTATTGGTGTGAATATGTAGTGTCTTAGGTGCTATGCATGTGCAGTAAGGAGGTGTTTTTCTGAGTTAGGCTAGGTTAGGGTCCATAACTACCAGTCCAGGAGCCAGGGACTTGTAAGTACCCAGAATGTTTAATATTGTATGAACCTACCTCAAAAACCTCATTTTATGCTTCTTTTGCATTTATTTCAGTCTTTTATGTCCCTTATTGATGTGACTTGTGTCTTAAATAGGTGCTATGCATGTCCAGAGAGAGTTGTATAGGTGTTTTTCTGAGTTAGGGTCCATAAGTACAAGTCCAGGAGGCTGGTGCCCACTATCCGGACAGGACCACTTTCTGGACATGCCTATGGCTCTATTACGTCGGATAGTGGAGGGATTACTGTATATATATATGCTTATAGAGGTTGGGGGAGTGGACTTTCTGACCACTACCTGGTGGTGGCCAGAATTAGGATTCAAGCAAGATGGAGGAATAGAAGAAAGGAAAGACGAGAGGAAGGAGTAGTTGCAAGGAGAGTGGAAAGGTTACAAGAGGATGAGAAAAAGGCAGAGTATAAGAGAGAAGTGGAGGAATCATTGGGCAAATATGAATTGGAGCAGACGGGAGACGTGGAAGGTGTGTGTAGGATATTTACAGAAGAAATATGTGCAGCATGTGATGTGGCGTGTGAAAGGAAGAGAAGACGGAGGGGGGTGCAAGGAACAGAGTGGTGGACTGAAGAGGTGAGACATGCTGTGGCACAAAAGAAGAAAGCATACAATGAATGGATGAGAAATAGGGGCGTGGAAGAAGTTGAGAGGTGGAAGAGAGAGTTATATGCAGAGAGAAAGAGAGAGGTGAAAAGATTAGTAAGATAGAGTAAGAAGAGAGTGGATGAAGAATTTGGAAGGAATTTGAGTGTAAAGTGGAGGGATTGTAAGAAAATGTTCTGGAAAGGGTGGAAGTCAAGTTGGCAGGGGAGTGAAAGATAAAAATGGTAGATTACTAGTAGAGAAGGGAGAAAAAGTGAGCAGATGGAGAGAACACTTCAAGGAATTGTTGAACATACAGGATGGAAGTAATGCGAGTATAAGTGGCTGGGGAATGGCTGGGAGAAGGAGGGAGGTGAGAAGACAGGAAGAAATCAGTAGGAGAGAAGTTGTGGGAGCAATGAAGAAAGTTAAATCGGGAACAACCCCAGGAATTGATGGAGTGTGTGGTGCAATGCTGAAGCATGGGGGAGAGATAGTAGTAGAATGGATGTGGAAGATGTGCAGATTGGCCTGGGAGGAAGGTAGAGTCCCGGAGGATTGGAAGTCAGGTATAATTATTCCCTTGTACAAAGGAAAAGGGGAAAAAGAAGTGTGTGGTAAGCATAGGGGCATTTGTCTTCTTAGTATAATAGGAAAAGTGTATGGTAGGATACTTATTGACATAGTTAGAGAAAGAACAGAGAAATTAGTTGGAGAAGAACAGGGAGGCTTTAGGAAGGGAAGAGGTTGTGTAGATCAGATATTCATTCTTAGATCTTTAGTGGAAAAGTTTCTAGAGAAGGGAAAGAAGTAGAATGCAGCTTTCATGGATTTGGAGAAAGCATATGACAGGGTGGATTGACAAGGATTGTGGAAAGTGTTAAGAATATATGGAGTAGATGGGAAGCTGTTGAATGCTGTGAAGAGTATGTACGATGGTGTGAAGGCTGCAGTGCGTGTGGATGGTGAACTAAGTGAATTTTTCTCTTTGAAAGTTGGGTTGAAACAGGGATGTGTCATGTCTCCATGGTTGTTCAATCTGTACATGGATGGGGTAATAAAAGAGGTACAAGGTAGAGTAGTGGATGTTGGAGTGGCCCTGGTGAGAGAGGATAGTGTCTGGAAACTCCCTGTACTGTTGTTTGCAGATGATACTGTGTTGTTGAGTGAAGACGAAGGGGAGCTGCAAGGCTTGGTGGATGAGTTTGGGAGAGTGTGTAAGAAACGGAATCTAAAGGTGAATGTAGGGAAGAGTAAAATGATGGTCTTTGAGAGAGGTGAAGTTAGTGAATGTACAGCGAGGTTGGATGGTGAGGAATTGGAAAATGTGAGTACGTTTAAGTACTTGGGTAGTGTGATGAGTAAGGATGGAGGTTTGGAGGGTGAAGTGCTTGAAAGGGTACAGCAGGGAAGAAAGGTTGCTGGTTCCTTGAAAGCAGTGATAAGAAACAGGGACGTGAGCATGGAAGTGAAAAAGTTACTACATGACAGTATTGTGATACCAACTCTAACGTATGGAAGTGAAGCTTGGACGTTGTTGGAAGGACACAAGTCAAGAGTGAGAGCAGTGGAAATGAGTTATTTAAGAGGAGCCTGTGGAGTCACATGGAGAGACAGGCTGACGAATGAGGATATAAAGGAGCGTTGTGGTGTGGATGTGGATGGGATAGGACGCGTTATGAGGAACATACTGAGGTGGTTTGGCCATGTGGAGAGGATGGAGGGTGAAAGACTGACGAAGAGAGTCTATGTGAGTGAGGTGGAGGGGGGAAGAGGGAGGGGGAGGACGAGGATGAGATGGAGGGATGGGGTGGAGAGGTATATGAGAGAGGGGGGTGTGAGTTGGGAGCAGGGCAACTTGGAGGTGATTTGTTTGTGGCCACCCCAAACGGGATTGAGGCATCTGGCAATAGATAAATAGATTGATATATGCAACATACCATCAGGTCCATTAAACACCTTTACGAGTGAGGCCTCAGTGCCACCTTGCCGCTGCAGGTCTAAAAGGTGTGAAAGCATCACATTAGGTGATGTTTCCTTTAGGATTTCCACACCCTGACCCACTGCAGTGGGGGCAACAGTGAATTTATGTTAGTGTGACCACGATGGTTGACAAATACTGTACAATAATATCTCGATATATAATACCCCTAGATGCAATACCCTGGCTTAACGATGGGGGTAGAAATACCACCATACCCCACCTATCGAAGGCCAAACCCCAGTTTCACGATGGGTTTTGATTTTTTTTTTTTTTTTTTTTTTTACTGATTTTGATGATATTTTAGACAAAAATTGTGTACTTAGGTTGATTTATAAACTGTTTTTAGATTTAGATTAATGTGTTTTAGCCACAGGTGGGATGAACATTCTCATTTTGGGGTATGAACATTCTCATTTTGGGGTACAGTTTACTAAGCTTGATTTTTTCCAGACTTATATCTGATGACTTTCAGATTTTATTTGTTGGTTTTAGTGGGTTATTTACATGCGTTAGGCTTAGGTTAGCTTCCTTGACAGTGCATAGGCCACTTAGACTGGCTTTAAACTTGTTTTGGGGCTCAAGTGGGTGGGTTTTGGGCATCAATTGGCGGGAAACCCAAAGCTGGTAAACGCTCCACATTACTTTACATGTTAAACGTACCCCGATATACAATACCCCACCTAATGATGGGGTTTTACTTAACCAATTTCAGTACATCGTTAAACCGGGGTATGCCTGTATATGCAGAATAACAGTTTGCAATACAGTATACCATCACGTCCATTAAACACCTCTATGAACGAGGCCTTGGCGCCGCATCACCATTGAGGGCCTAAAAGGTGCAAGAGCATCACATTAGGTGGTTTCCTTTCGGATTCCCACACCCCGACAAATTGCAGTGGGGGCAATGGTCAATTAAGTTAATGCGGCCACAATGGCTGACTAATATATGCAGAATGACACTTTGCACTATACCATCAGGTTCATTAAACACCTCTAAGAGCGAAGCCTTGGTGTCCCCTCGCTGCTGCAGGTCTAAAAGGTGTGAGAGTATCACATTAGGTGATGTTTCCTTTTGGATTCCCACACCCCAGCCCATTGCAGTGGGGGCAATGGTGAATTTAAGTTAATGTGGCCATGATGGTTGACAAATGTATGCAGAATGACAGTTTGCAATATACCATCAGGTCCAATAAATAACTCTAAGAGTGAGGCCTCCGCTGCAGTGGGTTGGAGCGTGGGAATCCAAAATGAAACATCACTAATGTGAGAAATGAGAAGAGAATAGAGAAGAGGAGAACGGAAGAGAAGGGAAAACACACACACACACACACACACACACACACACACACACACACACACACACAAACACACACACACACACACACACACATTTCGACATGAAAATGTTGATTACTAATGTACCTGTACACTCTAATTATAATTCTTCCCCACATCCTTACTTAGGCATGTAATAGGAAAGGATTTTACTTACCAATTCTCCTCTTGCACACACCCAACACTCCTTTAATCTTCTAAATTCTTAAAAATATAAAAATAAATTTTTCCTGTGGTTTTGCTTAAGAAATAAATAATTGTACTTACTGTTGCTTTGACTGGTTGATCCCCTGGCTTGACATCAGCAGTATCAGAAGGAATCTGGGGAAGTTCTTCTTTAACCAGCACTTTCACTTCCTGCACCTCCTTAATGTCGGAAGATTCATTTTTGACCAGAGAATTGACTCCCTCATCATCCAACTTTTGTATTTTAGGTGGTCTGTCTTGCTGGATGTCTGAGTTGGTGCCAAGTAAACATTTTCTCTTTAGATATGGTACAAAAGGTAATTGACCTCTGTCATTTGAATCAACTGGGCCAATAAGGAGATTCATGACCTGTTGTTCTCTATATTCAAAGTTTGCTTTGGCTGTATTATAATTGATGAACACATTTCGACATGCATAGCAGATGAACACTAGTTCTTTCTTCACAGGTGATAATGCTATGTTCAGCTTATTCAGCAAACCTGAAAAGATCCAAAGAATTTATGGAACACAAGAGTAGGTATAACTGAATACTTGCCACACATCTGTCACTGATTAAAATACATCTAATACTGTACAACATATGCTTCTTATGTTCATCCAAATACACTGATAACAGTACTTAGACACTGAAGGCTGCAGTTCATTAGGTTTACGTGCAGAGAAGCCTGGGCCATGACGACAACATCAGCAACTATTCAGGTTTAAAAGTGCTTGGATAAGGCGACCCTCCACATTCGCGGGGGGTAGGGAACACCCTTCCACCCCCCCGTGAAAGTGGATTATCCGCAAATGCTTGGTGGACCCTCCAGTAAATGCCTCTACAGCAGCAAATCACTTGCTGTGAGCAAGTGTGCACATACTGTACCTAATAAACCATATCTGGAACCTGAAAGCAGCATAAAATAAAATAAGTCATCAGCTACATATTTACTCCAACTTCTTACAACCATACCCAGTAAATTCAGTCTTAGCTCCACAGAGGGGCAATCTGTGACTCCACGAGACCCGGGAAAGTTGATTTCGTGAATGTGGAGGGCCGCCTGTAATATTTTATGTTAAAAACAACACAGAAATATCAGCCCACATAAAGTACAGTGATGGATTTTTTCAGGTCACTGTTTAGTGCTATGATATTATGCTGTTCAATTTAACTTGCCTTCAACTACATTCAGGTACCATGGAATCAATAGGGCTAATGTGAACATTTCTTATCTGAGGGCTTGGGAAAATAGAATTCCCCAGAGATGGGGGCTAACAGCGCCTATAAAGTACCATACATGAGATATTTCTTTTCATTCCAATGACACCACAGGCATGGGGCGATTACAGGGGTATTGTAATCGATTACAATTACAATTACTTTCCAAACTTCAGATTACGATTGCAATTACATAAGAAGTAATCATGACTACAATCATGATTACATGTACAGTACTGTTTTGCACTATATAATTATGAGCACATTTCTTTTCTACTTGACACTGATTAAGTAAATAGCTGAACTTAGTTTTTAAAAGCAAAAACATCATCCAGTAATGTAAAACTGATATTTTCTAGGGATATATATATTATATGCAAATCATTTTAATAAGAACTGTCTGCGTAAGTAAGAACATAGGGTTAAGCTCTGCATAACCTATGGCGACTGTTACTCTGGATATAAATATACTATACTGTGCTATGTCCTGTAAGCTGTTCCTTTATTTTTTTGCCAGTTTGTAATACAAATGTGTTTTAATAATTCAGCCACCGAGACTTATCTTCACTTTGTCCTTGACCCTTGCAATCTATTAACTTTTCTACCAACTAAGGTCTTCCCAGGTGATATTATTCTAGCTTAGGTAGGATATTATATGGAAGCTTCTAAGTGATGACCTACAATTCACTTTTGTTTTCATATTACTTATGGACTTTTATGGTGTATATTTGACTGTTTGACACTGAACTACAGTATTTTATTCTTGACGAGTATTTGTGGAAGAATAATTTATCTGGGGCCTTGTAATCGTAAAAGTAACCATGATTACGATTAGAATATGAAAGTACAGTAATCTATTACGACTGCGGTTACTCTGAAAAAAATGCCTAAGTAACCGGTTACGATTACGATTACACAAAAGTCTGTAAGCGATTACAATTGATTACGATTACAGATTACGATTACCCCATGTCTGTGACACTGACCTTCAACCCATGAACTTCATAATCAAATATAACCTGGATATGGTGAACTGTTAGCTACCATCCTACATAACAAGATGCTTTATGCCAAGTCTTTCAAAAGTCTGAGCTCAAACAGTAGCACACACAAACAAACACATAAACACATACTCACAAACGGTCACACAAAAGCCAAAACATAACGTCACCCTCATAAAAAAACTGCCTAAATCATTTTTCGGCGATTTCTGGATTTTTGCCTAAATCAATTCTTCAACACGTGGCACACCTGTTGGTATGGCTGCCTTTGTCAGGTGTCAGTGGTCTAGGGTGTGAGTAGGTAAATATTAAATTAATATGAAAACTAAGAAAATGAGACTTTTTTTTTTTCAATTTCTTGAAAAGTAGAAAAAATGACCTAAGCAGTTTTTTTACTTGCTAAAAAAAAAAAAAATAAATAAAAAATAAAATAAAAAGGGGGTGGGGTGGGGGAGGGGGTAAAATGAATTCCAGCAAAAATAGTATGGTATATTCACTGACTCTTCTTCACAACTATAGCCTCTCCTAAGCTACATAATGTCTACCACTGGTAAAGCATAAAGTAATGTGGTAAGGAAAGGGAAAAGAAAGAATTTTAAATCTGTTCACAATCAAAAGTCTCTTCCAAGCTGAATAATTTCATACAGAAGAGGCCAAAATAAAATAAAACAAATCATGGTACAGAAAAGGTTAACATTTTTTCTTAACTTCTTTGGAACAGTGACATCAATGATACTTCATCTTATTCTTGCTACACCCAGACAATATCAGTCATTAAGGAGAGAATTTTGGCCTTTATTAATCTGTGAACAATAAGTAGTCACCCTAAAGCTCAGTAGTAATTTCATGCCTCTTTTTCACCTTATTTTCTAATCTATTCTCCACTGTACATGCCTGTACAATCTAAGTACACATTCTTTTTCCTTACATTTCATCACTCATAAATCTTTGGGTTTCTCAGGTTAACAAATTCATGTACCCTGCATAATTTCTTCAACAGCCTGTTTCCACTTATTTCACTCATGACTTTTCAAACTCCTGTCACACCAGTCTCACATGCCTAAATTACTGTAGATATTAACACAGTTTCATACAATACTCTGGTAGCCTCCTCTTACAAATAAAAACAATTAATGTGTTTTCTGACATAACTATCCCATCAATGCCAGGCTAAAAGTGTACTTATCGTTGGAGAGAAAACAGTAGCAAACCTTCAGACGACAGACCAAAGCTACCATAAGACAATGACTTCAGGCTGTTTTTCAGGCTGCAGTTTTGGTTAGAAGCTAAAAGTTGATGTGAACAGACGGTACTTCATGCTACGGTACTAGTGCTTGAGCTAACAGGTTGTCAATGTGTCAACAAAATCTCAACAGTATCATACTTTTTCTATACAGAGAAAATTTACAGGTGTCATAAGTCACTTTTAGAAGGCATAGAGTGACTTCACACAGCACTGTTATTCCAAAGGTTTTTACCTTTTAGAGTCTATCTAGACATTCTGGGGGTGACTTCAGACACAAAATAAAGAACAACTAAAGTGCCATTATTTTTCAGTTTCACTTTTGCTGGTTCTGGCTATTCGTGGATTAGTCAACATATCAAAACACACTACCTGTACAGTAGTTTAAGGTTTATTTTGGGTGGTTAAGAAACTTGTCAGATCACCTAAAAGAAACTTGTCAGATCATCTGAAACTGCACTTCAAACAGGCAGATTCTAATGTACCAGTATGGTGACATTCCTGGGCACTAAAATGGGCTTTGAGGCAACAATGTATTGGTAGTAAAATTATGACTGTGTGGGACCTTTATGAGGGGTTTCAGTACCTGTGTGCTGTGACTAAGGAATCCTTTAATCCACCCAGGAGCCTACCTAAATTAGGTATCCCCAAGTCATATATAAAGTATGACCTGTTAGATCTACCATACATTAGGTAAAGTAGAAAAATTCTAGTTGAGGTAGAACTGAACTGCAAATAAATGACTTTATAAAGAGGAGCTCTTACTTTTTAATTAACACTTAATCTTACGAACTCTGGTGGAGGAAAGTGAGTCTGAGAGGGGTGAAAAATGCCAAGGCTAGAACTAAAGGATGCTTAGCCTAGGACCGAAGAATGCTAAGGGCAAGACTGAATGATGCCATGGTTAAGAATGAAAGATACCCTGGGAAAGACCAAAACCAAGCATTCTTTGGTCCTAACTGAAGAATGTGACTTTCTTGGTTTGTATGGACAAACTCGTCCTGTTAGGACTAGTCCATACAATGTCCATAAGTGGGATGAGTTGTGTTTTTGGATAACTACAAAATCTTTAAATTTCCTTTTGGCTGTTAATAATTTCACCTTCTATTAACTTTTTTTCCTATTGTACATCAATAGTTGTCACAAGGCACGCGGTATGCATGGGTGGCAGGTGGAAAAAGAATGAGCAGATGTGCTGACCAATCAGACTGAAGCAAGTGATGAGCTGTGCAAGAAAATCACAAGTCACAGGTAAGGATCCCATGATTTCAACTAGGCCTTTACCAATGGAGGAAGACTGAGCACATGTGCTGTTCAATCAGACTGAAGCAGGGGAGGAGGTGTGGAAGCCAATAATGAGTCACAAGTAAGGGTCCCATGGTTTCATCTATGTCTTAGCCAATGGAAGAAGACTGAGTGGAAGTGCTGACAAATCAGACTGATACAAGGAAGGAGGTGCTAAGCCAATCACAAGACAGGCAAGGGTCCCATGGTTTCATATTGGTCTTAGCCACTGGCAGTGTCTATTTTGGGTCACGTACCATTTACCTCAAGAAATGAATCTCATCAACTACGGACCTAAAATTAACTTAAAGAAGAGCTGGAGTCTACAGTGGTAACACATGTAATTACTTGGCCTTTGTGAAGAAATCATGCTACAAAAAAGATGACGCAGCTGCTTAATTTTTAAGAGATCATGGGATGTTTACTCTGATACTGATGTCCCAAAACTACTGTACACCACTTGATATCAAATACTGTAATAAGGTATGATTTATTTACCATATGTATTTCTCACAGTACCAAATGAATGCATAACGTGAGGTGGTCGAAACTGTCAAGGTCTGGAAGGGTGTACTTTTCCCCCAGACAGGTTAATGCTATCGTGCAGTTTCTGTATTTTTAAGGTGAGGTATGCATGGCGTGAGGTTAAAATTGTCAGGGTCTGGAGGGGCATCCCTTCCCCAAGTCCGGTTAATGATAAGGTACCGGTACAATTTACGTATTTTTAAGGTGAAGTATGGCATGAGGTGGTTAAAGTTGTAGAGAGGTAGGGGGGCATAGCCCGCAGTTAACACATTAGCCAAATAACAATGGTTCTTATGGAACAATTAGCATGACTCAACTTGCACTGCAGAGTTCACATATACTGTACATAAATCACACAATGCAGAAGTCTACTGTAGATACACACACACACACACACACACACACACACACACAGAGCAGACATGAACAAATCTATAGTAATCACTGGTATAGAGGAGGAAGAAATAAAAAAACAAGATTTCGAGAGACAAAAAGGAGATGGCAAATATAATGAACATATTGAAGAAAGTGTCAGAGGAAATCTGTAGTAAAGACACAGAGGAACACAAAAGGCTAGGAAAATATGAGAGAAATAAATCAAGGCCCATGAAAGTAACCTTCCAGAGTGTAAACACAGTGGAGGAAATACTGAAAAATGCAAACAAACTTATGGAAAAAGAAGACTTCAAAAATGTATGGATAAAAAGATGCCTAACTCAAGAGGAACTTGGAGTACTAAAAGAGAAGAGGGAGGAGGCAAGAACAAAAGAATGAGGAAAGAACAGAGGAAGAGAAGAACACATTTTTTTACAAAGTACCTGTAATTGGATTACAGGTTTGAAAGTGGTACATAAACAGGAGGGAATAAAAAGGAGAAATGTAGTAGACCCAAGTCATGACAAGTATGTAAACAAGATGATTAAGCTGATGTACACTAATGTAGATGGAATGGTATCTAAATTACTAGAGATGAATGATTATATCAAAGAAAAGGAACCATATATTGTTTGCCTAACTGAAACAAAATTAATACCGAGGATATCAAATGATACACTAAACCTAGAGGAATGCAATATATGGAGAAGAGATAGGAACTTAAAAAAAGGAGGAGGAATTATAATATTAACAAATAAAAATCTGCAAGTCAAGGAAACAGAACTAGATGTACCCTCAAAGGCAGAACTGATTGCAGTAGAGATTAGTACATCTGAAGGGAGAGTAATTGTGGCAAATCTATACATGCCACCCACATCAAGCATTGGGAAAAAAGGCGAATAAAAAGACCTGGCAGAGAAAACAATTCAAAGAGTAAGAGCATTACTACATAGAATGGATGAGAAATCTGAAAGAATTATACTTACTGGAGATTTCAATACAAATATACATTGGAATACTCTAGATATAAAAAGCCAGGAAAGCTGTTGCGACCAAATGCTCCTGGACCTTGTGCAGGAGTTTTTCCTAACACAACATATAGGAGAAAGCACCAGAAAAAGAGGACAAGACATACCATCAGTACTAGAACTTATATTTACTAGGCAAGAAAATGATACTGACAATATAATGTATCACCCTCCGTTCGGCAAAAGTGACTAGGCAGTATTTAAATACAACTTCAGGATTGCATATGACATAGTTAATAGTAATAAGAGTTACAAAAAGAGCCTTAACTACAAAAAGGACAACTATCATGACCTAAAGAAATACTTCTTAGAAACAGATTGGGAGAAAAGAGCTTAGAGGATAGAATTTAAATGTTATATATAGAAAATTCTGTGAACTTTATGAAACAGGAGTCAAGAAGTACATCCCACAGCACAAAGAAGCAGAAAAGAAAATAAAGGAGTGGTTAAAGAAGCAGAAAAGAAAATAAAGGAGTGGTTTAAAACAGAATGTAAAATATCAAAAGAAAAATTAGATTTATTGTGGAACAGATACAGAAGACACAATAGTCCAAGGGCACGTAACAACTATAAACAGGCAAGAAACGATTATACAAGAATGAGGGAAGCCCCAAAACAGTTTGAGGATGACATCGTAAATAAAAGTAGAGATCAAATAAAGCTATTTTACAGCTACATCTGAAGAAAAAACAAAGTAAAAGATAAAAAACAATCCATTACTGATGAGGGGATAACCTACACACAAGAGAAGGCTATTTGTGAAGCACTGAATAAGAATTTCAAATCAGTTTTTACAGAAGAAAATAATTTTGAGAGGGATTATATGGAACATGCATGCCAACACATACTACCAGATATACAAATATCAGAAAAAGAATTACAGAAGGAGTTACGTAAATCAGACAAAGGAGAAGCAAATGGTCCTGATGAAATTTTATGTTGGGTGCTACATGAATGTGGAAAGGAGTTATGTAAACCATTATCTTTAATTTTCAAGGCATCCTTGGGACAAGGTAAACTACCTTATATTCGGAAGAAAGCAAACATTGTTCCCCCACTCAAGAAAGGGAATAGACAAAATCCACTCAACTACCGACCAGTATCACTAACAAGTGTTGTATGCAAGGTATTAGGAAAGATTATAAGAAAAGTCTGGGTAAATCATCTAGAAGAACACAATATGATAACAGAAAGACAGCTTGGTTTCAGAATGGGAAAATCATGTGTTACTAATTTGTTGAGCTACTATAACAGAGTAACAGACACATTACAGAACAGAGAAGGATGGGTAGACAGTATCTATTTAGATTTCAAGAAAGCATTTGACAGAGTACCGCACCAAAGACTTTTTATGGATACTGTACCATCAAAGAGGAATCGGAGGCAAACTGTATTCTTGGATGCAAGATTTTCTCAAATAAAGGGAAATGTGCAAGGAACAGCGTGGTTGAATGAAGAGGTGAGACAGGCTGTGGCACAAAAGAAGAAAGCATACAATGAATGGATGAGAAATAGGGGCGTGGAAGAAGTCGAGAGGAGGAAGAGAGAGTTATATGTAGAGAGAGAGAGAGAGGTGAAAAGATTAGTAAGAGAGAATAAGAAGAGAGCAGATGAGGAATTTGGAAGGAATTTGAGTTAAAGTGGAGGGACTGTAGGAAAATGTTCTGGAAAGAGGTGAAAAGAGTAAGACAGGGTGGAAGTCAAGTTAGCAAGGGAGTGAAAGATAAAAATGGTAGATTACTAGTGGAGAAGGGAGAAAAAGTGAGCAGATGGAGAAAACACTTTAAGGAATTGTTGAACATAAAGGATGGAAGTAATGTGAGTATAAGTGGTTGGGGAATGGCTGGGAGAAGGAGGGAGGTGAGAAGACAGGAAGAAATCAGTAGGATATAAGTTGTGGAAGCAATGAAGAAAGCTAAATTGGGGAAAGCCCCAGGAATTGATGGAGTGTGTGGTGAAATGCTGAAGCATGGGGGAGAGATAGTAGTAGAATGGATGTGGAAAATGTGCAGATTGGCCTGGGAGGAAGGTAGAGTCCTGGAGGATTGGAAGTCAGGTATAATTATTCCCTTGTACAAAGGAAAAGGGGAAAAAGAAGTAGAAAAGTGTATGGTAGGATACTTATTGACAGAGTTAGAGAAAGAACAGAGAAATTAGTTGGAGAAGAACAGGGAGGCTTTAGGAAGGGAAGACGTTGTGTAGATCAGATATTCATTCTTAGATTTTTAGTGGAAAAGTTTCTAGAGAAGGGAAAGAAGTTGTATGCGGCTTTCATGGATTTGGAGAAAGCATATGACAGGGTGGATAGACAAGGGTTGTGGAAAGTATTAAGAATATATGGAGTAGATGGGAAGTTGTTGAATGCTGTGAAGAGTATGTATGATGGTGCTATGGCTGCAGTGCATGTGGATGGTGAACTAAGTGAATTTTTCTCTTTGAAGGTTGGGTTGAAACAGGGATATGTCATGTCTCCATGGCTGTTCAATCTGTACATGGATGGGGTAATAAAAGAGGTACAAGGTAGAGTAGTGGATGTTGGAGTGGCCCTGGTGAGAGAGGGTAGTGTTTGGAAACTCCCTGTACTGTTGTCTGCAGATGATACTGTGTTGTTGAGTGAAGACGAAGGGGAGCTGCAAGGCTTGGTGGATGAGTTTGGGAGAATGTGTAAGAAACGGAATCTAAAGGTGAATGTAGGGAAGAGTAAAATGATGGTATTTGAGAGAGGTGAAGTCAGTGAATGTACAGCGAGGTTGGATGGTGAGGAATTGGAAAATGTGAGTACGTTTAAGTACTTGAGTAGTGTGATGAGTAAGGATGGAGGTTTGGGGGGTGAAGTGCTTGAAAGGGTACAGCAGGGAAGAAAGGTTGCTGGTTCTTTGAAAGCAGTGATAAGAAACAGGGAAGTGAACATGGAAGTGAAAAAGTTACTACATGACAGTATTGTGATACCAACTCTAAATATGGATGTGAATCTTGGACATTGCTGGAAGGACACAAGTCAAGAGTGAGAGCAGTGGAAATGAGGTATTTATGAGGAGCCTGTGGAGTCACATGGAGAGACAGGCTGACAAATGAGGATATAAAGGAGCTTTGTGGTGAGGATGTGAATGTGATGGGAAGCGTTAGGAGGAATACGCCGAGGTGGTTTGGCCATGTGGAGAGGATGGAGGGTGAAAGACTGATGAAGAGAGTGTATGTGTGTGAGGTGGAGGGGGGAAGAGGGAGGGGGAGGCTGAGGATGAGATGGAGGGATGGGGTGGAGAGGTATATGAGAGAGGGGGATGTGAGTTGGGAGCGGGGCAGTGAAATGGCGGGGGACAGGGCGACGTGGAGGCGATTTGTTTGTGGCCACCCCGTACGGGACTGAGGCATCTGGCAATAGATAGATAGACAGAACAGTACTAAGGGGAAATTACTCATCATGGAGGGAAGTGACTAGCGGAGTTCCACAGGACTCAGTACTGCCACCAATTATGTTTTTAGTGTATATAAATGATACAGACAGTACCGTAACACTGGAAATGAAAGCTAAATATGTTTGCTGATGATGCAAAAATACAAAGGAGAATTACTAACACAGTCTCTTGTAAAGAGCTACAAGAAGAATTAACCCTAGAATGCTTACGTTATTTTCCTTACAGTACTGCTTTCGCCGGGAGAATTTTTTTTTTTCGACATTTTCTTTCAGTTTAGTCTATTTTAGTCTCTGTACACTTTAGTCTCTTTGATATAATCATACACTAATTATACACCTGAAAAAAAAAAAGAAAAAAAAATGTAACACAAATGTTTTTGTCGGGTAAAAAACACTTAATCCACAGTATACCTGTGAAACACCTTTTTTATCAATTTAGACTCTTTTAGATTGTTTTCACCCTTTAGTCTCTCTGATTTAATCAGAAAATATTTATACACCTGGAAAGAAAGGAAAACACACACAAAAAAAAACTGTAACACAAATCCTTTTGTCAGGTAAAAAACACTTTGAACCCAAATATCATGGTGATAAATGCGAGATGAAACCACACCACTACCTATGTAGGTAGGGGATAGGGTGGATTGAAGGTATAGGGAAGGACAGCTCCAAAGCTCTTATCATAACAAAATAGCAAATAAATAAATCCCCGAACAGGGAAATTAACCTGACGGAAGCATTCTAGGGTTAAACAAACTTCATGAATGGAGTAATACATGGCAAATGGAATTCAATGTGGATATTGTGTCATGTACCCAAGTTTGGTAAAAGTGGAAAAAGACCTGACTGGGATTATTAGTTAGGAAGTAAAATCCTACACACATCAGAAAAAGAGAAGGACCTAGGTGTGGTTATCAATAACAGACTATCTCCGGCTGACCACATCAGTGAGAAGGTACGGAACATGTATACACTGCTTGCAAATAAGAGAATAGCATTCACATACATAAATGAAGACATGCTAAGAAGATAATAGCATCATTCATCAGACCAACCCTGGAGTATGCGTCAGTAGTCTGGAGTCCTCGTCTCAAAAAACACATAGATAAAATTGAAAAAGTTCAAAGGGCCACTACAAGATGTACCAAGCTTAAGGGATCTAAGCTACGAAGAAAGACTAGAAAAACTTAATCTACCTACACTACAGGAGAGAAGGAAAAGAGGAGACATGATTATGCTTAATAAATGCATATCAGGGAAGGAGAAACTAGAAATAAATGATTACATAACCTATGGGGATGCATCAGCAAGGACACTGCAAAAAACTGCATAAAAAGAGAGGCGATAAAGACATAAGGAAATTTAGTTTCCCAAATGGGGCAACTGATCAGTGGAATGCACTACCGAATGAATTAGTGTGTGCCAAAACAATTCAAAAATTTAAGGTTATGTACGACAAAAATGGTTTAAGACACAGGTCAGTACGAGCTTGGCTCATTCCTGTAAACATACAATTAGGTATGAACACACACACACACACACACACACACACACACACACACACACACACACACACACACACAGATTCTTAAAGCTGGTTCAGATTTCCAGTTGTTTTAGGTTTTCCTCAGTCTTTACCCTTCCTCCTGTTTATAGTTTTAATTCCCACACCTTCCCTGATCTGTAAATCCCCCCCTCCAGTACCAGTAACTACGGTAATTAACAGTGAAATTAAGGGGGAAGGGGAAGAAGAAATCTATCTATCTATTGCCAGATGCCACACAGGAAAAAAAATTGACACACTGAATGAGAGCTCCAATTAATAAATGATTAAATTTTATCGGATGGATTATCTTTCATACTTGTATAATTCAATTATGACAAACAAATTCTGTAGAAATAACATTATGTTACTAATGAGCACCAAGGACGGCCTGCTGATGTCAGTGGTGACATCCTAAAGAAGGCAATGGGGTTGATTCGGACCCAAAATTCATTCGTCCTGTTAGAGTTACAGTAGTTAGGTTTGGTTAAATTAAGTTAGGTTAAGTTATGTCAGGTTATATTAGGTAACATTAAGAGATGTACAATTACATATTGATGGATTGACTTTGGTGCCAAAATCAACCTGAAAGTCTGACATGGTGGATGGCCACTTGCCATGGTTTGCATTGTCACGGGGTTTTGAAAAGTACAGTGAGACCTCACTAATTGGGGCCCAAGCCATTCCGAAAAAAGAGAAATTCCGATTAAAGCGACATCCGTACTTTCCCCTGCTAATCTGGACTTTTTCTGATATATCAGACATTAGTCCGGATGGCACCAATGGTTTTTAAACTGTTTTCACTACCATTGCAGTACTGTACTGTGGTATACCTTTACTACATTAATCAAATGGTATAAAATATGAGGCGTCTCGTGGACAAGGGGCGAATGCGCCATTTTTTTTTTTTTAGTTATGAGCGTTTAAAGTTCAGGAATAGGTGGCAGACATAGAATATTAAAGAATAGCATGTTATTATATATCATTAGAATCCTCTAGAAGAGGCAAATTTATACTGCAGGAAAAAATGAAAAAACACACACACACACACACAGTAAAACACGCGATGGTGTTTTTTCAGCATATAGTAATTATTGTTCAATCAACTTGAAATTCATTCCTGTATTAGATGTAAATGAAACTAAGATACTGTGATATTTTCAGCCAAAAATTCCTATAATTAATAATTTTTCTATAATTATTAATTAAATATTTTCATCTCCTTATCGGCAACAGGTTGTTTTATTGTGTGTATGATAACCATTATATTGTTAATGACTGACACAATGAAGTTATAATACTCACCAACTATTTACAACTCCAACCGCACACCAAGATGAAGAGGGGGGGGGGGCCTAATGGTTAATAGTTGAAGACGTCATCGGAGTGTAAACAAAGCCAGGCTTCACTCACGTGCTTGGCGGGATGACTAGCGGGGGTGCTAGCGCGCATCTGATAGGCTGAGAGGCGGCCCTTTAACTCTGACAGAGGGAGCTGCTCGCCCATTGGCTGGGCGCGTGCCGACATTCGCCCCTACCACTCTGAAATCACAGACCCTCCCCACCCTCCTCCTCCTCCCCTCCACGTGTGCAAAACAAGGGAGATTGAACCTAGAATTCTGAACCCACATGGGTCGGAATCGGAGAACGCTCCACCACGAGATTTTCAGTGCTTCCATCTACTGGAAAACATGCATAACTCATTTTTGATGGGGGTGGCGCATTCGCCCCTTGTCCACGAGACTCCTCATATATAATAATACAGTACTGTACACAGACAAACATGTCTTTTATTTATTTTATTGTGGTGAACATAGCTGAAGTAGTCAAGCTGTCCGGACTGCTTCTGGCTTTATCAGACATTTTCCGATATAAAGGAATTTAGTCCGGTAGCTCCTCGAGTCCGATAAAAGCGAATTCCGGTCTATTGAAGTCCGTTATAGCGAGGTTTTACTGTATGTAATATTAAAGAATATTATTCAATAATACTTAAGAACAGGACAATGAATTGTCTTGTGAAAATCAAGCAATAATCACTTTATGCCCGCTTACTTCGCCGATTCTCTAAGGATGAGAATTTATAAACTTTCTCAACAGTACACAGCAGACTAATTATTCACACGTGCTGTTTATTAGTACTACTGGCCTCTGGAGAAAGTGACTCCACCCCTGACAATCAATAACTAATGCTATTAATGATAACAAGTTCTTGCTGATGCATTAACTCCTGGTTGCACAACGGATTTTAAGCTTAATACAAAAGGACTGGCCTAAGTACCAGTTATGAATAGCAAAGCGTTTATGCAAGCTAGGAGCTGCACCTGGCTGGGGCAGGGGACAGTTTAAGGATTTGAATTTCATTAAAAGCAGACTTTCCTGATCTACCAGATGACGCGCCGACATGTCGTAAAAATACCCCCGCTAATACCAATACACCAGTCCTGTATGAGACAGCCCTAGCATGTATTCAATATGGACGGTGGATGTTAGCGCCGAAGTGGTGACATGTGGAGGTGTAGGAGGACTACTGGGCCTTGGGATAGGCTACTGCCCCCAAGATAGACGCCTTTGCCCAGAGTCGGACACACACACAAAAAAAAAAAAAAAAAAAAAAAAAAAAAACTAGAATAAGCTTATGGAGAACTAAAACAGGAGTTTACATTACATTAAGCTCAAGAAAAAGAACTGTTAAATTTATTGATTACAAAGAAATAAATTTAATTTACATTTCAAAATGAATTCAAAATAAGGAGATTGCACTCACTCACTCACTCAAAAGCTAACTCTTAAACCTAGGAAAAAACAAAAAGAAATACTGGTCAGAAAAGTGGACAAAGCGGATGACTTGGCATCATTACTGAGGAAGGACACTGCACACGCTGAGTCTCTCGCCAATCATGCTAGGTGGGAATCCAACAGCGGCGGTGGGAACTAGGCGTCGTTGCTGAGGAAGGACACTGCCACACACACTACCTGCTTCCGCAGTGCTCAAACCTTGACTGACTTCAAATCGTGAGAGAGGCAAGTGTTGAGCCGTACTTGCTAACGGCTAGAATGAGCGAAACATGCCCATAACAAAGTACTCAGCGGAGGTGCTAAATAGCGCACAAAGACGATCACTCATGACACAGTGAAAAATTGTTCTGAAAACACTCCCGACCGGGTGAATACATGGCGGTTGACTGAGTGATAAATACAGTGCTCGTCAGAAGTATGGAGCGCCCTGCGTCCCTCCTGAGAAACAAACCTTTCAACATTGAAAAAACATATAAATAATGCATTTTATTTACCTTTAGTGCTTCGTAGGGTAGCCTTTACGTTTCTTCACGGACCTGAGACGTCTTGGAAGTGAAAGGGCGAGGCTCCTGAGGTGCTGGAGCGGTATTTTGTCCCAAGAGTCACGAATGGCAGCTTCCAGCTTAGGCAGAGAGCTCACGTCCTTCCCTTGGAGACTCTTCTTTACGAGGTACCAGAGGTTTTCAATCGGGTTGAGGTCTGGGCTATTTCCTGGCCAGTCTGTCATGAATGATACCTCGCAGTCACGAAGCCAATTGGTGACCGATTTGGCCTTGTGAGCAGGTGCACCGTCCTGCTGAAACACTCGTGCACCTGCTAGCTCGAAGGAGTCTGGTAAATGATCACACAGAAGCTCTAGGTAAACATCCTGATTCACTCTGAGGTTCTTGGGAAGTACAACAAGCTTCCCCAAACCCTTCCCTGAGAAACAACCCCATACCATGAGTGAATCAGGATGTTTAACTGTGCTTTCTACATACCGTGGGTCAAGTGGGTCACTACCTTTGCGTGCTCCTCTGTTACAGGTAACACTAAACGTTGCCTCATCAGACCACAACACTGACAACCATTGCTCCTCACCCCAGTTTAGATATTTATTAGCAAAGGCAAGCCTACGAATTCTCTGGCTGCTAGAGAGAGAAGAGGCTTTTTCACAGGCCTGTGACTTGTGTAACCAAGCTCATGCACCCTACGAGACACTGTTCTCACTGACACCTCACCAAACACTTCTGGGTTGCTCTCCTTAATTTTCCTTGCACTCACACGAGGATTAAACTCCACTGCACGTTTTAAAGCATTAACAGACCTTGGGGAAGTTTTCCTAGGCCTACCAGACCTCGGTTTCTTTGTGGGAACTTCACCACTGTTTTCCTCCCGAAACCGCGCACACCAACGACGCACTGTCGATCATGCCACACCAACCAATTCACTAATTTCCTTTGTCTGGTGGCCTGCCTCCTTTAGAGCAATGATCTGGGATATGATTTCACTCGATAGTTCACGGGTAGGTGCCATAACAAAGTTTTAAAGGCCAAAACACTGTGGGACACTCGGTAAAAAATGGCGCAATTTTGAGAGGGACACTCGGCGGAGTTCCTCTCTCTCAGGCAGCCCGTGGGTGACTGAGGCGGGAACCAACCAGCGTGTCGGAAGGCCTCAGGCTACCGTGACGTCATGCTCGGAGCTCAAACTTGTGGCTCAATTCTTACCCCCAAAAATGGGTGATTCTTTTTGGGCCATGAGTATTGCACGCCCGGCGGACAACGCTGAATACTTCTGACGAGTACTGTACTGGGATTCCACTAGAATTCACGGTTTCCCACCAAAGTTGATGTCACGAGTTTATTCAAATAATTAATCACGCCGACTCGTGACATTACACCACATCAAAAATGAAATTTTTTTCTCAGGAAAAATAATTTCAATATACATACATATAAATCCTACTCAATCACACAAGATTCACACTGTGGTGTGTGTGTGCTATCCTGCTACAGGAGAAAGTCACAGTCGCCAGTGAGCGAAAAAACCTCGCATTTACGTTAATAGGAGCAAGCTTGAGGGAAAAACTCCGTGACAATGGTGAAAAATCCTGTACTCAGGTCAAACTGAGCGAAAAGTTCGTTACATTTACATCAACAACTAATTGTTATGTAGCGTGATGTATGTAATACACGGTGTAGGTGTGACAGTTGTGCTGTAACTGTACCTACGTGTAAAATTACATAATACAAATTTATAGTAAATAATGACGACGAGGCAGAAGAGAAGTGGTGGCAGCATGTGGCAGGGACGGCCAGTTGATCTGCATGACAATGCTGTACCCGCCAGCTGCACCTGCGAAATGAATCAAGGTGGAGCATCAAAAGTGTCATTTCTCTCTCTCTGCCTAGCAATCAGTATATACTTATGTCATTATTAACCAGGAAACGTAGTCTTAGGATTCACAAATCTCTCAGGACCCTTATAGTTTACTGGTTAAGGCTTATTAACTAGGAAACATGCCAGTTCTTGAATTGCTCAAATCTCTTAGAACAGGCAGTTTACTGGTTAACCTAACATTATTAACCAGGAAACGTGTCAGTTCTTGAATTGCTCAAATCTCTTGGAACGGGCAGTTTACTGGTTAACCTAACTCTACACTTACGATTAATGACAGGAAGCTGATAATCCCTACGCAATCTCGGGCAGGTCACGTTTTAACACCCACCATGGGTGTGAACACTCATGTGGATATTGTGCATTCTCCGGGAATCCTCAGAGAGGCCCACAGCTCGAGACGTTCCACAAGGTAATTCATACACAGCCTCGGACTGTCTCTGCATGGTTCTCAAACTTCCCTCTTAACTTATGGTATACATGTATATACAGGCCCTGGACATACTGTGTCCTGTGGGGCCAACGGGCGAGACGTCAGCAAGTACTGGTACACTTTTAACTGGGAACCAGGCTGGTCCTCGGATTACTCAAATCTCTGAAACGCCTATCTTACGGAACCCGGTGTACAACAGTTGCCCGTGTTAGTCATCAGTTAGTAGGCGAGACATCAGGTCAGCACCCACATTACCACTGCCCTGTCTCTCAAGTGCTTCAGAGATTGTGGGTGTGGGTTCAAACGGCACAGGTAGGACACATCCCTGGTTTGTGGTACGTGGACACATATTGCAGGAACGCACAAAACTATCTATTTCTCGTCCCATCCCTGGCCAGAAAAAGTCAGCACGTATATGGCCCTGGGTTTTCCTTTTGCCCATGTGACCTCCTGAGGCTGAACAATGACCCCATTCTAACACTGCTTGGCGGTACTTAGCGGGAACAACAAATTACAGTCGAACCTCGCCCTCGGGTGTTCGTGACTCTTGGTAGAGCCATCCTTGTTTGCAAAGGAACTTGGCTTGACCTCCCTGTGAATACTTTATCACTCTACCCTTTTGGTTCTTTTGCATGGTAGCAAGTGTTGGGTTAGAATGTTGTTCTTGAACAACAACTTGGCTACACATCAGATCTTGCAGCGATTCAATGGTCACCGGGGTGACACACTCTGGAGCCTCAGCCATGGCTCGTGTTACTGTAGCCGAAGTCTGCGTAGAGTCATCTTCGGTGCAACTATGCTTGGCACCTGGAATATTGCCTATGATTAGGTCAAATAAAGGTTCTGACATGACAACTGCCAGTGTCGTACCAGTGTAAAATGGAGGTGCCACCTGGATATGTGCCTCAGGGAACAATCTCACTGATCCATCAATAAGGTTAGCATGGATCTGTCGACCTGTGTACTGCTCAGGCCGAACTAGACTCTGCCTGACAGAGCAACCTGAGGATCCATTGTCTCTCAGGACCTTCACAGGGATGTCTTCCACAAACCCTGGCTGAACAAGGAAGGTACTGTCACCTGTGGGAGGGCCTGTGGAGGAAGCAGCTAGCCACTCATGAGGCTGCTGAATAAATGATGCAGCAAACATGGTGCCCTGAGAATTAGATACTTGAGGGGTTGTACTCACTGCCTGGGGAGATGGAGCATTGGCCATCTGTGAAGGGGGGTTCACTGTCGCTGTGGGACTAGAGAACTGTGGGGGAGTACCCGTACTGGTAGGGATGTGACCACTGTGCTGCTGCTGAGGAATGAAGGCTGCATTCGCCTCCTGCCTCCTATTCACTTGAGCTGGTGGTGAAAAGGACAGTCCCGATGGTCGGTTGCGTGGCTGATACTGCTGCTGGTTAGGGTACTTGTTGTACCTCTTCCACTCAGGTTTCTGAGTGTTTTGCCCCTGGTCCTTCCTCTACGGTTTTGGACCTTGGCCATTATTCTGAGAACGGCCTTGTTGCTGGGGTTCAGTCTGAGACGGTTTCCCAGATTTATCAGGTTTCCTGTTCCAGGTATGCTGCTTGTGAGTTTGATACCTGTATGCAGTAAAGAATGCGTCAGCTTTCTCCACCATTTGGCTAGCACGCTTTACCTGGCAGATA
The DNA here is from genome assembly GCF_032717465.1 of Coenobita brevimanus. Taxonomy (NCBI): domain Eukaryota; kingdom Metazoa; phylum Arthropoda; class Malacostraca; order Decapoda; family Coenobitidae; genus Coenobita; species Coenobita brevimanus. The sequence continues at coordinate 23,889,697 of NC_137029.1, read as the reverse complement.
TTAAGATGAGCCATAAGTTCAGTAGGCCACGACTTTTCTAGCTGCGTGCGCAGTATAAGGTCAATTATCCCCTCACGCGTGGAAGGAGTTTCATCTTTCTCCATCCACTCCTCTAAGTAAGCAGTAAGCCAGTCAAGAAACTGAATGGCAGTCTCTTTTTCCTGTAAACGCGCCCTCATGAACTGACTCTTGGCGTTGTCAACTGTGAGACCGTACGCTTTGACGAGTGCGGCCTTCATCATCTCATACGTGAGACTGTCTCCACGAATTCTGTGGGGAATATCGAGGGCAGGGCCCTCAAACAGGCTAAGAAACTGAAGCCGCTTAGCTGCATCATCCAGCTAGTAAAGTTGAGCCATGTCTTCAAAACGAGCTATGTATGGTTCGATTCGCTCGCCTTCCTTGTATGGGGGAAGCTTGATGTGTGGGGTTGCCATAATATGTGCAGGGATAGCGCTCATGGAGCGTGGGCCAGCTGCACCAGATGTGTCTGAAGCCAAGGACACTCGCTTGAGCTTCAACACTTCAAGTTCATGTCTTTCGCGTGCTTCTCGCTCGGCACGTTCATGTTCTCATTATTCACGCTCGTATTCGCGTTGTTCTTGCTCTTGTACTAACTCGAGTTTGCGTTGTTTTTGCTCGTGTTCCACTGTTCTCGCTCGTGTTCGTGTTGGATTCTATGCTCTTCACGAGCATCACTCTCGCGTTGCTGCTCGTGACTAAGCCGAGAGAGGACATAATTCTTTACTTCAGTTGGGTCTGTAAGCCCCATATCTTTAGCTTCCTGTACATAGACGCTGGTAGACATGATGCTAACTCAATCTAAATAAACTAGCGACTCTGTACTGACTGCAATTTTTTCAGAGAAAGATGCCAATAATCGAGAATAAAGGATATAGGCACAGGTTAGTGGTGACCAGTTTTATCTAATTAAACTGGTAAAGAAAGAAAATTAAACAAACAAATGACTGTGAAAACTATTACATAAATTAATAGAACTGAATAAAAAATCACCAGTAAGACAGTGTCTATAGACTTTAATGATAAATACCTAAGTATGAACGAGTGAGTATTACCTCTTGAATAACTTTAGAGGTAGGAGTTAATATCCTGGAATGAGGTCGCCAATTGTCACGGGGTTTTTAAAAGTATGTAATATTAAAGAATATTATTCAATAATACTTAAGAACAGGACAATGAATTGTCTTGTGAAAATCAAGCAATGATTACTTTATGCTAGCTTACTTCGCCAATTCTCTAAGGATGAGAATTTATAAACTTTCTCAACAGTGCACAGCAGAGACTAATTATTCACACGTGCTGTTTATTAGTACTGTTGGCCTCTGGAGAAAGTGACTCCACCCCTGACAATCAATAACTAATGCTATTAATGATAACAAGTTCTTGCTGATGCATTAACTCCTGGTTGCACAACGGATTTTAAGCTTAATACAAAAGGACTGGCCTAAGTACCAGTTATGAATAGCAAAGCGTTTATGCAAGCTAGGAGCTGCAACTAGAATAAGCTTATGGAGAAATAAAACACGAGTTTACATTACATTAAGCTCAAGAAAAAGAACTGTTAAATTTATTGATTACAAAGAAATAAATTTAATTTACATTTCAAAATGAATTCAAAATAAGGAGATCGCACTCACTCACTCACTCAAAAGCTAACTCTTAAACCTAGGAAAAAACAAAAAGAAATACTGGTCAGAAAAGTGGACAAAGCGGATGACTGGGCGTCGTTACTGAGGAAGGACACTGCACACGCTGAGTCTCTTGCCAATCACGCTAGGTGGGAATCCAACGGCGGCGGTGGGAACTAGGCGTCATTGCTGAGGAAGGACACTGGCACACACACTACCTGCTTCCGCGGCGCTCAAACCATGACTGACTTCAAATCGTGAGAGAGAGGCAAGTGTCAAGCCGTACTTGCTAACGGCTAGAATGAGCAAAACACGCCCATAACAAAGAACTCAGCGGAGGTGCTAAAGTCGCGAACAAAGACAATCACTTATGACACAGTGAAAAATTGTTCTGAAAACACTCCCGACTGGGTGAATATGTGGTGGTTGACTGAGTGATAAATACTGGGATTCCACTAGAATTTGCGGTTTCCCACCAAAGTTGATGTCACGAGTTTATTCAAATACTTAATCACGCCGACTCGTGACATGCATGTAAAGCAGATGAAGTTGCATATATAATTTATTTCTTCAAAATGAAGCATTTCTGCAACTTTTAAATAGCTATCACACTAATAATTATGTTGTAGTTTATTGAGAAAAAAATAATAGTTATAAATTATATGCATAGGAGCTCTCCTACAATTAAAAAAAAAAAAAAAAAAAAAAAAATTGGGTGGATTTTAGTACATCACCATTATCCATAAAAAGGGGGGATGTATGCAAGTACATGGTCAATAAACAGATCAGGAAAATTGTAAAACAGTACACAACTGACTGGTTTAACAAAAAAAGAATAAGAAAAATGCAGGAAACAACCAGTAAAAGGAAAAGGTCAAATGGTTGAGAATTAGCCTCTTGTTGCTCAGTCTTTGTTACTTAACTTGTAACAACTGGATACTCCAGACCAACATGACCATTCCAGAACAAAGTATTGTACCATATCATATTGTTTATAAAGGCTCCAATATGCTTGCATGCATCGCCCTAGGTCACCTAATGGTGGCTCTCCACGCTGCTTGATCTCTGGCAGCCTCCCTATTCAGACCCTTATCCCTGAGGTCACTTCTATTACCTCATCCCAGGTCTTTTTTTATCTGCCTCTCGCAACCCTACCTGTTCACACTTCTCACTTTCCACACCGAACTGTCATCCTCCATCCTCTCCACATGTCCAAACCACCTCAATCTTCCCCTCTTCATCACAGCACCGATACACTCCAGTTCCATCCTTCCTCTCAGCTCTTCAATCAAGTAAACCTAGCCCCACCAAGCCTCACATCATGGATGCACTACACATCCATCTAATAACTGTCATTTCTGTATGTTTGAGCCCACGAATATCCTCTTCCTTTACTGCCCTGGTTTCACTACCATACAGTATTACACTCCTAACATATACCACAAGCAAAGATCCCTTAGCACTGAGGAGTGCCCTCTCAATGTCAGGAGAGGTGACAGCTCCCTGACCTTCCTTCGGTATGGTAACTCCTTATCACAGCTACAGAACTGCCTCCAGCCCCACCTTCAGCACATAAAGTACTTTTTGGTAAATGTTTACAAAACCATAAGACCAGATTCCTACGAAATAATAACAGGAATCAATACATAGAACAGTTATAGCAATTTTCAACTGTGACATTTTGTCTGCAAATAAAAAAATAAGCAACATATTATGGGGTGGTGTTATGGCTTTGTAAACAAGCATCCTAATTTACCTTTTTTTTTTTTTTTTTTTTTTTTTTAGAGGGGGGGGTTGCCAATACGGGGCAGGGCGGCAAAATGGCAGGGGACAGGGCAACATGGAGGTGATTTGTTTGTGGCCACTCCTATGGGATTAAGGCATCTGGCTACAGATAGACAGATACTTTTTTTTTTTCCTTAATGGTGAAAATACAGTAAATAAACAAAAGATCCTTCAAGACATTTTGGGAATCAATATACCCAAACGCCACTTAAGCTAACCATGTCGTTCTAGCCTAACGAGACCAATTTCCAATCCTAAGTTGCTGAAGTCCATTTTGACTCTTAATTTCAAACTTGAAAAAACAAGACCCCCTTCCAGCCCTCTGAGTGGCTGACTTTGAACCATAATGCACCAGCAAAAACAAAAGCATACCGCTACAGGATCTTTGTATGCAGCATGTGTTAGGAGCGTACAGTAATGCTGTATGGCAGTGAGACCTAGGCAGTAAAGAAGTTGAATCCATGGAATCAAACATACAGAAATCACTATTAGACGAATGTGCAGTTCCTCCTTGAATGCAAAGCTGGGTGGGGTGGGGGGCTAGGTTTGTGATGGAAGAGTTGAGAGGAAGGCTGGGACTGGAGTGTATTGGTGTTGTGATGAGAAGGAGTAGACTGAGATTATATGGGCATGTGGAGTGGATGGCAGACGACAGCTGGGTGCAGAAGTACGAATGTTGCAAGAAGCAGACCTAGGCTGAGGCCATAAAGTGTGCCCTCAGGGATAAGGGACTGAATAGGGAGGCTGCCAGGGACAGAGCAGCATGGACAGCCGCCATTAGCCTAGGTGACCAAGCCGACACATGCAAGCATGCTGGAGCCATTATATGGTTAATGAAATGAAACCACCTATGGCCATAATGCATCACCAAGAAACAAAAACAAATTGCCTTCAATGAACAAAATGTAAACAAACTGACAGCACAGGCACACATTACAGACCCCACAATATCTCACTTAATTTTATTTTGTGGAAGAAATGCCACAGAAGAAAGCTGACCTAAAACTGTGGACATTTACAAAGCCATATCACCAGATTCCTCAAAAATAAGAACAGGAATCAATACGTTGCACAGTTCTAACCCGCCGCGTGCCAGTGCCATTTTAAAACGGTCTGACATAATTCCGTGGCCAGTGCCAGTGCCATTTTAAAACGGTTTAAAATAAAACTTCACATGACCACATTTTTCAAGATTCGCGGGTAAAAATTGGCAGGCATGGAAGGTAACTGTTCCTCTACCAACCCCCAGGCTGTCAAGGCCATACACTCACTCGCTCCCCCCCTCACGCTCGCTCTGCCTTACTCTGCCTGTGCGCCTCACCCAGTGCTGCACATAGTGAAGGCATTTTTAAAATATTTTCCTGTAAGTTGTATTTTCTTATAATTGTAAGGACTATATAGTGAAGTCAAGTTGTAACTACCTTCTTGTAAGTGCCAGGACTGTACGTAATGAAGTCAGGTTGTACCTATCTTCAAGTAAGTGTAAGATAATGCATTCACAGTGAGAAAGACATGCAAATTGTGATGGATGCTGAAGTAATAAGTAATCAGAAAAGTGTACTGAACATTGCTATACCTTCCCAGCATAAATACCTGAGTATACCTTACATAGAAAACAGCTTTCTCTCACGTACGTGGTGAGCGTGAGAGAGCGGCTATGCCCGTACACGAGTATGCAGGACTCAATAAAACTCATTTCTGAGCCTCAGTGAACATTTTAATGGCAAAATTCATTGTTTCCACATCAAAATCTATCATTTTAGCCAAAAAAAAAAAAAAAAAAAAAAAAAAAAAAAAAAAAAAGGTCGAAAAATGGCTGGCACTGGGGTGACCCATAGGGCTAAAAATAGCCAGCATGCAGCGGGCTAAGTTAACTCTTCTGTGACATTTCTTCTGCAAATTAAAAATAAGCAAGATATTATGAGGCTTTTAACCTGTATCACGCTAGCAACATAAATCTACATCCCCGTCAGAAATGCCGGTGACGTACAGTTGTCACTACTCGTTAAACGTTGATTCGGTATACGATAATTTGCTACAACGATAACAAAAAAGTTCCACACCAAAATTCGATTTGCGATGAATTTCCCGCTATAACAATATTGCCCTCAGAAAATTTTGTACGAAGCGCCAGGCACACGCAAGGCGACCATCGCTTGTCTCAGGCAAGATGGTGGCCTCAGCGTGCAGAGCATTGTTTTGGTTCATTTGCGGTCCCGTCACCCCTTCAAAGCCCTGTCTTTTCCACTTGTTCACGTGTGCCCCCCCTCATATCGTCACCTCACAGCCAAACCTCGTGCTACAGTAGGACCATACATCGTGTAGCACCAGGCCAATGTTACGCGAGTGTGATTGTTGTGTTGTTGCAACAATTTACTGTATGTGAGTAACACCACCTGTATTGGTGTGATAGTGTTTGTTTTGGTTTTGGAGATGATTTGGACTGACACAGGAAGTGATTAAGGTGGGTTGTCATTTTTGTTTCAGTCTTTGGTAGGTGACTTTGGGAAGTTGAGTTGACGTAACCTCCCTTTTATAATGTGTTTCAATCTCCCAATTTACGATAAAATCGTTATATGTTAAGGTATGACCAACCTAACCCCATCGTATAACGAGTGGTGACAGTAGATCTATGTCCTGCAGCACTGAGAAGCCATTGCAAGCAGCCGAAGTAAAATGAAGGGTAATAACGTATCCCACTAACTTCAGACATTTCTCCACTACGCTTACAACACTGATTTACGAGCACAGGAGGCGAGTGAATCTTCACAGGCTCACAGCTGCTCTGCTCTGTCAGGAACCCTGAAGATTTCAGAGGTAGAGATTTGATTCAACCAACTTTCTGACTCTGCTGATTACTTTTATTAGTGCCAGGGATCTTATATTGATGTATGAAGCCCATTTAGCCAGAAATAAAAAAATCCAAAATTGGTTCACATGCTCACAGCCATTTTGCTCTCTCAGTAACCTTGAAGATTTCAGAGGTAGTGTGGCACCAACCTAACTATTTAACCAACTACCTGGCTTTAGTGATTACTTTTATTAGTGCCAGGGATCTTACATTGATGTATTAAGCCCATTTAGCCAGAAAAAAAAAATCCAAAATCTGCCAGCACAGAGGGGTATCAGTTTATTTTTTTGCCCAGTGCAGTACAGGTTAATGTGTGCCTGTGCTGGTGGTTTGCTTTCGTTTCATCCGTTAAAGGTGATGTGTTTTGTGTCTTGGTGGTGCATTATGGTCATAGGGAGTACTATATGTTTTTGTTTTCGCTGATGCCTTATGGTTCTGAATCTGCCAATCTGAGGGTTGAAAGTGGGCATGTCTCATGTTTTCTAATTTGAAATCAGAGTCAAGACAGACTGCACTGACAACTAGGTATAAGACTGAAAATTGCTCTGTTATTCTCGAATGGCACAGACCTAGGCTAGTTTATGCAGCATTTAGGTAGGTTAATATCTAAAATGGATTGAAATTTATTCATTTGTTTCTTTCACCATCAAGAAAAAACAAAAAGCTAGGCTAGAGTAAATGTTTACAAAACCATAACACCACATTAAAGATTCCACATTATCTCACTTATTCCTTATTTATGAAAGAATCATCTTAGAAGAAAGCTAACTTAAAACTATGCAACATACTGATTTCTATCATACTTTGTAGGAATTTGAAGTTATGGTTTTTGTAAACCATAACTTCTGGTGCTATTGTTTTTTAACCTTTATGCTACTTTCCTACCAGAAATGTCCCTTTCTGGAACAGCCAATCACTATTGTTATATATACAATGAGCATTAAGCAAGAAGTGTTTCATCTATGCCTTCAAAAAAGTAAACATTTAGGGGTGAGCTGTAACTTATCAATAATGCATGCATGTAACATTGCTGACATGATATAAAAACCCAGCAGGACTTGTCACTGACAAATTACAGCAAGATTTTAATGTGGCTCTCTGTCAGACCATATGGCAAAATGCAAATGAATAGTCCAAACCACTAATAAAAATCACTACGAATATGTAGTTATCAATACTCATACGTGAAAATTACTCTTTCTACTGGGGTAATGATACAATTGCAATGCCACTTTCTAATTTGAATGACACATTAGCATAATCACAAAATGGTGACAATGACCTAAGATGTCAAAATGAACTAACCTGACTCTTCCACGACTGGTGAGGCCAAGGAAGTCTTCGTGTTTAAACTCTCTGACCCAAATCGGTAAAATGAGAACCCGCATAGTGAGCAGAAATTTTCGGACAATGCATCTGCCATCATCAATTAGCCGAACTAGTTAAGAGTTAATAGTCAATCATCTCAACTCCCGCACTGACTACGCGTAACCAAAACACAGGACGTTTGAGAACCAGTTACTAGCCGTGTCTTTAAGAATTCCAGAGCTATTAACGGCGTGTCCTTGTTTATATTTTATTTTTGTTAGTATCTGCAGACAACCTCGTTTCATTAATGTACTGACAGCACTGAATAAAGCCAACTCAGGGTTCAGAAAATGAGTCCCAAAATATGTAAAAAATAAAAGACTGCCTGCGCGTGTTTACCCCCAATCCACGAACTAGCATCCTCTTCATCTCGGAATCAAAACCATAAAAGACAAAAAAGTTGTATTTTCCATTACAGAATGCATATAAAATGGGTGTTGTATAGCTTTCTACGACCTCTTATTTTGTTTTGCCTAGAAATTTGGTGTTTATGAATTTAGCTCCAATTGCATATATATATATATATATATATATATATATATATATATATATATATATATATATATATATATATATATATAATAATCAAGTAAATACTATGTGGGAGTGGGGGACCTTATCCACCTTGGCCATGATATTGGCTAAAGTGAACACTAATGGTATACTCTCATCCCTCAGTCCAGGGCAGCTAACGTTGATTAACTGATTGAATATTTATTGTTGTAAAGGTCTGAAATAGTAGCCGTGGCAACCGAGGGCATCACAACACCCCCAGGAGGCGACAACGGAGGGGTAGATAGGGCGCGCGCTACGTCCACGAGATATGGGCATACGTCCCATATGGCCGCGCGCCCCTATTCCACGGAGTGCACCAGGCGTGAATATCTCAGTCCGGGTGCATTGCCCTCCAACCGAGCCAGCCCTCGCCAGGATCGGGGTGGAGCTACCAAATTAGTTCCAGGCAGCACCCCAATGACGGCCAGTAGCCGCATAACTAAAGAGACGGCCTGTAGCCACTCAATAAAAGCAATGCCCTGTAGCCGTGCACGCGCAATGGCCTGCAGCCGCTCATAGTGCTGGCCATCCACCCTGCAGAACTCGTGACGGCCGGCAGCCGCACGTGGGGAGAGAAAGGTACACCCTTTCTCCTTCTGCAGTTGCCTCAAGGGGCATGACACTGGGGATGGCCGGCAGACGCACCAGTAGACAGGGGACTGCCTGAAGCCGCCTCTCATCTACACGTCACCCCTCATACGGGATTTCGGTGACAGCTGGTAGCTGCACCTGTAGGCAGGTGATGGCAGGTAGCCTCACTTGGTCTACGGTCCCGTTAGGAAGTCGGGTCCCGGTGACGGCCAGTTGCCGCACTGATGAGAAAGGAATGGCGTGTAGCTGCCCTCCTCCCATTGCCCAAGGGACCTCAGCAATGGACGGTAGCCACGCCAGGGAGGGACACTATAAAAGTCCCTCACCCCCTGTGACTTCACAACCTGAGGGCGACCCCTGCTCGAGCTGCCCCACCAGCAGCAGAGTAGGTCCCACCCCCATCTCCCCAAACCGAGGCAGCCCTCAGAAGGAGAACCTCCTTATAGAGGACTGGTGGAGAGGCCCTGTGTTATCCCTGGGGTTGCACTCCATCCAGCTGGCACCAGAGGGAGACCAATGCCTGTTGGACTCCTGCCGTAGGCAACGCCACGACCCTACCCTGATGGCAAAGCAACGAGGGCGAGACCACAGTAGACGGGCTCTCAACAACGCCCCTAGTACCCTAGGGCACAACCTCTCCAGTCCCGAGGAGGGACGGCGCCCTTCCTACACCGGGCACCTGCAGGAGCGCCTGCAGAGGCTGTTCAGCCTCAGTCCTGAAGGCCAAACCCCTATGCCTGGCCCCACCAGCGGGAAGCCTTTCACCACAGCCCATAACGGAGGATGACGTCCCTACGCATAGTCCCGTGGCCCTTAGATGAGAGGATGCCTAAAGGGACTCTACCGATGCCGGGCCGACACCTGTTAGTAGCTGGCCCCCCCCCCCAGTCGGCCCACTTCCTTGCCCCATACACCTACCATGACTGTGATTCAAGTACCCGTGGAGTGAAAGTGAGAACTGACAGCCAGTGTTTAGAATGCTAGTGACAGTGCCTAACTATCCTAACTCCACTGAGTGTGAAATGGGACACAAACGCTAGTAACAGTGCCTAACCATCATAACTCCGCTTAGTGTAACACGGGACATGAACATAATAACTGTGAAGTATATGCAGCCCGAGAACAAAGTGTAATTCCATCTCCACTTAAGTACAGTGTCTGTCTTCCACTCTCGAGACTGCCGGTATCCTGCATGATACCCGTAATCTATCTGCCAGTCCGAATCTTGACTTGTATACTGTAGAGTCCTGTGAGATTGTCTGTCTGTCCTGTATTAGAGAATTTGGTAATATACGTGTAAGGTATTTGTCCAGAGTTATTTTTGCCCTGTTCCTCTCACATTGTGTCTTAGCTTCTGGTCTAGAAAGGGAACCCAGCTAAACCTTAGGTGTTGTTAGGACGGGAAGCCGACCTAAAAACACCTAGCATAACAAGGTCTACAGAATACTCATACAATAAAAGTATGTGGTGGGTCTTGCCACACACCTCCTTCAGCAAATACAGTCTGAAATACCCACCCCATGGGAAGACCACATAGAGGCACACGGATGGGATGATGAAACACCCACGCCAGGGAGAGACCACAGGGAGATGCGTAAGGGGCCTGAGCCAGTTGGGCCTACGTCCTCCACCACCATATGCCCCTCTTCCCCTCAACAGAGCCAGCGGGGAGTACACCACCCCACTGCACTACACTCCAGCCGGACCAGCACTCGCCAGAATCGGGGTGGGACTTGTGCTCTCACAGTCCCCAGTAGGACTGCAGCAATGTCCACTGTACTTGCCAGGGAGGGAATGTCCACTGTACTTCCCTCACCTGCCGTCCCAGGGCAAAGCAGAACTGCGGCAACTTCCACCATACTTGCCGGGGAGGGAATGTCCACCGTATGTCCTTCATCTGCAGCTCCACCAGGAGCAGGACCATGGCAACGCCGACCGTGCTTGCCGTGGAGGGAACATCCATCATACTCTCCTCACCTGCAGTCTCAGGGACTAGTGAAACCATGACAACATCCACCGTACTTGTCGGGGAGGGAACGTCCACCATACTTCCCTCGTCCACTACCCCTGTGGCTCCTGCTGAAGGTAGCATCCCTTGCTCGCCTCACTCCTCCCGAGGCCAAGTGGGATGCCCCTCTCACGCCCCCCACACCCCTAAGGGCAGAGCTTGCTCCCCAGTGGAGTCCCTGTTAGAGAGTGTTTGGAGCAGCCCCATCGTGAGCCTGGGAGTGTGCTCACTACTGCTGGCACCCCGACACCACCAGCTGCTGCTGGACTCTGTGAGGACGAGACGCTGCAGGCAGACCCTGATGGCCTCCCAACACCAGCGAGACTGCAGCCCCCAGCCACCAAGGGATGCCCCAGGGTCTCCAGGCTGGGGCCTACCTAGGCCCACCAGTGAGACGCCCTCCTCCTCCATGGGCTGTGTGCCTGCTTGCCCTGTTTGGCCCCAGTCCCGAGGGCCGCCACACGCACTGAGGCCCCAACAGAGAGAAGCCTCCCTCGACGCCGCTCCGCAGCCAGCAGTGGATGATCCACCACACGACCAGGGACCTGTGCCTCTCACGAGAGTGCACACCTGATGGGACACCTCCCACCTCTGGGCGACACCTGCAACTACTTGGTCTCCTGTAGTCAAACGCATATCCTTATCCATTAATATTGTGTTTGTATTGTGTAAATTGTACTGTGTCCTGCACTTGTATCTTTTGTGGTAATATATGTGTAAGACTGGTTAGCCCGTATTTGAGCCCTGTTCCTTTTGTTGCATGCTCTAGACCCAGTCCTGAAAGTAACCCAAGTCAGTTGGCCATACTCCGAGGGCAAGGAGTTGAACTCAGAGTACACTGCATAACACTGGTGGCTAACGGTGCTTCTAGATCGGGTCAGAGAGCGACAAGGAACCAAAGGGAAAGTTGACAAAATGGCAACCAAACCGCAAGTACAGTTACCAAAATACAACCCCAAACAGTGCAACATAGACATGTACATGTCCATGATCAATCCATTATTAGACATATAGGATTTGAGCACGACAGGGAGAAAATTGCAGTAACCTTACCCCACCTTGGAAAAGCAGTCTGCAGCATCCATATAAAAATCACCCCCAAGTTAACATGGGCACATTTTAAACAAATCGTGACCCAAGCGGTCATGCCATCGCTAGGGAAAGTAGTTGCCTTTTCCGAACTTGACGCCCTCACCTACGACGGTGACCTGGACAACACCCTCATCCAGGCCAGGCGACTCGTCACCGGGGCCTACCCAGAATCTGACGCCACCACCTAGGACCAACTCACTTTCAATACCCTGCTGAGGATCCTCCCCAGTGCCATCAGAGAATATTTCATAATCTATGACCTGACGGGGGACCTCAATAAAGATGTCCAGCTGGTCAGGCACCTCCTCGCCCCCTACACCACCCTGCAACACATTGGTGCTGTCAGCAGAGTCCCCAATCACAAACCGTCACAGCACCACTCACCATACCAAGGGCACTCCCCACAAAGAGGTGCCCCACCCCTAAGGAGAACACCAACCTCATCTCCATCAACCTTTGGGAGTTGTCCACTTGTAGTCATCAGTGCCCTATCCATGACATATGAGAACAGATGAAGGCCGCCTGGCACAGATCAACCACCCAGGGGTGCCTCAAAGTTTCATCCATAGTGGATGACTGCACCGAGGACGATGCTCCCACTGCCAACTACTTTGATCCGGGGGAAACAGAGCTCGGCGAGGAAGACGGCCCACAACAGCTGGATTTTTAGGACTGCCCCTGCACCTCCCCACGGTGGTGGGGGCCACCTCACAAAAATACCGCCCCCCGGTCTACAAGGTGATACTGAATGGGGTAAGCGTGAAGCTACTGGTCGAAATGGGAGCAGCCAGATCCTGCTTCTATCACCACTTCTGCCCCCACCATACCTCGGCTTTCGGCCCACTCCTCCCCACTTCAGCTCATCTTGTAGATGCAGGGGATGGCTCCTTGTCTATACGTGGGGAAACCCAGGCCCTACGAGCCGACATCCATCAGAAAGTGTCTGCTCAACACAAGTTCATCATCTTAGACTGAACCTGGCCATTTGAGGCTGGATTTCCTGCAGATGCTATGCACCAGCATTGATTGCCACAATCAGTGCCTCCACCTCAGGACGTCTCCAGACCCCCCTGCCTGGCCACACTGCACGTGCACCCCCCCTTCCCCCTCAGCCCACTCTCCCCCCACCATGTCCTCCACTCTACGCCCTACAATCCCTAGCCCTCCCACCTCCCTGCCCACCACCTTCCCTGCCACCATCGTCTCCACCCTTACCATTCCCCCCCAGCATGAGGCCTGGCTTCACCTGCACAGGCCCACCGGAAACTCTATCCTATTCTCTCCATACCTACCTTCGGGAACCATCTCCTCCTGCCTACTGTCTCCCACCTTCCTTCCCCCCCACCTTGGGACGGTGCGCATCGCCAAAATCACCACCCCCCTCGTCCTCCCCAAAGGATTAGTGGTCGGCGAGATGGAGGAAGCTGAGCTGTGCGCCTCACTTCCCTTCTCCCCCGCCATCCTTCCCCCTTTGCCTTAACACCTCTCACCACACCAAGCTGACAGCCTTCAACGCCTCCTCCTGGATTTTCAAGACATCTTCTCATCAGGACCGGCAGACATCAGCCACACTACATACCTAGCACATGAGATCCACACCGCAGGACCACCTATTCACCAACAATCTTGAAGAAAAAACCCCAAACAACGGGCTGAAGAAGACCAGGCAGGTCCAGGAAATGCTCAATGCCGGCGTCATCCACCAGCCCTTGGTCCTTTTCAGTCGTCTTGGTTAAAAAGAAAGATGGCGTCATGCAATTCTGTGTGGACTATCGGCTATTAAACGACGTACCCACCATGGACACCACATCCCCACCCAGGATAGACGATTCTCTCGACTCCCTGTACGGAGCATCCTGGTTCTCCTCCCTCGACCTTCAATTGGGATACTGGCAGGTCCAGGTGCACGCAGAAGACAGGGGCAAAACAGCATTTTCCACCAGCAACGGAAAATAATATGAGTTCAACGTTCTCCCTTTTGGACTATGCAATGCCCCCGCTACATTCTCCTGGCTAATGGAATCAGTTCTCAGTGGCCTCACCTGGGAGATATGCCTGGCATACCTCGACGATATCATTATTTTCAGCCGGACATGGGCCAACCATCTCCAATGCCTTCAACAAGTTTTCATCAGAACCCGACAGGCAGGGCTTAAGCTCAGGTCATCGAAATGCGTCCTGGCTCAACGGTCTGTCTCCTTCCTGGGACATGTCATCTCCATGGAAGGCATAGCACTCGACCCTGACAAGCTGTGTGCTATCGCAGACCTTCCCCTACCCCGAGACATCCATGAAGTCTGTGCTTTCATCAGCTTCGCATCCTATTACCGGTGCTTTGTGAAGGGATTCGCTGACATTGCAAAACCTCTATACGACATGACAGGAAAGGGTGAACCTTTTACCTGGACAGAAGACCATATCCAAGCTTTTCACAACCTCAAAACCAAACTCATCACCACCCCGATCATCACATTCCTCTGACTACATCCTGCCTTTTTGCCTATACACTGACATATCCCTAGCAGTGATTGATACCATCCTTGCCCAAGTCCAAGAGGGATGGGAACACATCATCACCTGCGCCAGCCATGCACTCAACCAGGCAGAAAAGAACTATGTCGCCACCAAACGGGAATGCCTGGGCATCTTCTGGGCCTTGGACCACTTCCGTGCCTACCTGTCCGGCACCCACATCACCACGGACCACCAGTCCCTTCACTGGGTACACCAATCAGAGACCCACAATGCCCAACTGATCAGGTGGAGAGAAACACTCGAATTCAACTTTGACATAGCATACGAGCCGGGAAAACTACACACAAATGCCGATGCCTTGTCCAGACTACCAATCAACGCCATCAGCGCCACCCCCAGCCTCCTACAGCAATGGCAGAACAAAGATCAGCCCGGCTGGATTCCACCCCAAGTATTTTCCAAACCCTACTGGCATGACGAGTACCTGTTCACACACACTGGACATATAGCGCTCGACCCAGACATTACCCTTGACACAAAGACTAACTCACTCAGACAACAGCATACATCTCGGGACAAAGAAACTACTACAAGTTTTCAACGACATGTATTGGACACCAAGCCCCTCTAACTCGGCCAAACAAGTTATTGAGGTCTGCCGGGCTTGTGCACTCAGTAAGGACACCATTAGGACACCTGGCCCTTACGGCAACATCACCGCCCATAGACCGTGGCAACTCCCGTCCATGGACATAGTCAGACCCCTACCACCCAAATCAGACTACAAATACATCATCAGTTTTGTAGACATACTCAAAATTCCTGATCTGCTCAGCCAAAGAACACCACGCCGTCACTGTGACAAACACCCTCGTCCACCACGTGTTCCCGTACTTCGGCATTCCCCAAGCCCTCCACTCAGACAACGCCCCAGAATTCACCAGCAAGATATGGAAGGAACTCGCCTCCATCTTCGGATACAAACTCTCCCACTCCTCCCCATACTGGCCACAGGGTAATGGGATATGTGAGAGGAGCCACCGCACCCTACTCAACCAGGTACGAATCAGGATACAAGTATCGCAAAACGAGGACAGGCCAGCCCACGTAAAAATCGTGCAATGGTGTACGAACACCTGCCCCCGCAAAGACGGCATTACCTCTCACGAACGAGTGTTCGGAGAAACACCGCTCCTCCTGCTACTTCGACACCACCTACAACCACCCGCCACATCCCCCACATCCAACCCCCTTCACCACCTCAAGAGCCGACTATATCATATGCAATAACCACCAGGACCTCCAACCTGACATCAGGACCTGGAGTGGTGGCGTCTTCATCGTGGGTCCACCTCCCAGAGGCTGTCCAAGAGAAGAGGAGGACAGCATGGGGGCCAAACCACAGCAACCCCCCCCCCCGGCCCCTCACGGGGCTCGAGTACCTGGGAGTGGCTTCGGTCGCCCGGGAAAGTACCTCATCTCCAACACAACACACACAACAACATCGTTTTTTCTACACAGAGAAATGACTCCCCGGCTGTCATTTCTCGACAACTTCTAGCCGGGGACATTGAGAGCAATCCAGGACCCACCAGCAAATACACATGTCCAACGTGCTCAAAACCTATCACGTCGAGCCGACAGACAAAGGGTTCAGTTCAGTGCAACTCTTGCAAGAACTGGACCCATTACACCTGCACAACACTTGCATCCAAAAAACATTACACAAACACCTGGACCTGCTCCTTATGCTCCTTCCCCCCACCCACCAACCCCCCTTCCAATCCTACTCCTACTTCCTTCACACCTCCACAGCCAAACCCACCGATCCTTCCCACACCATCCAGTCCCCCAACTCCTCCCATTCCAACCCATCCTAATCAACCTCAACCCATACCTCCATCACAACCTCCTCCTACCCCTTCCCCTCCACCCACACCACCTCCCCCCCGTGCTGCAGCAGCCAACACACATCGCACACACAACATAAACATCCTTCAATTAAACATAGATGGCATAAACACCAAAAAACAAGAACTCACACAATTCATCAAACAACAGAACATACACATTGCCATCTTACAAGAAACAAAACTACACAGAGCACAGAAAACACCAGCATTTCATAACTTTACCACATTCGACAAAACCGGGCCGACGGCGGTGGCGGTGGACTCATCACCCTGGTACACAAATCCATCAACTTTGCAGATACCAGTGCACACACAAAGTCACTTCTCCCCCCACATGACACCACAACAGAAATACAATCAATCAAAATACGCACTGGTAACAAATCACACATAACACTCGCTAACTCATACATTCCTCCCCAATCGTCGCCCACAGTACCACACAATTACTCACCACAGATACACCACATCACTAATATATCCAACATCATCCTGGGTGGTGATTCTAACGCCAAGTCGTCGGCCTGGCATGTCAACAACCCTGACACAGACAGAGGGCTGGTACTACAATCCCAGACAGACCATCTTTTCATACTAAACAATCTAGACCAACATACCCATAACCCACATCAAGCCCTCTTCCTCCCATCATCTCCAGACATCACCTTCTGCTCCCCAAATCTCGCCCCCACTACATCATGGAGAGTGGTCAAAACCCTACAGTAGGTTCGGATCACCTCCCAATCATCATCTCTACCAAAACCAGAATCACCCCAGCTGGCCACAGACACACATACACTAATTATAAGAGAGCAAACTGGGAGGCCTTTGTAACTGAAACAGAACAACATTTCGAAACAGTAAACAGTATACCCATCACAAACATCAACACCGCTGTGCACACTTTCAATACAATTATACAAAACGCAGACGAAAGACACATCCCTAGAGGCAACAGAAAGGGACACAACCCCAACTTCACACCAGAAATTCAAGGCCTCATCAGACAACGGGACACACTGCGACACTCCCCAACACCCCATACACAAGACATCGTACAACAAATACAAGAACTCAACACTCAGATAAACAATAAAATATCAGAACAGCAAACACTAAACTGGAAAAATTACCTCCAAACACTTGACCACAAAACAAACATCAGGAAACTCTACAAAACACTAAACAGCATCACACTTTCCAACAGCAACACCACACAATCACACGATGCCATCACAACAACAGACACCATACCCTCAAACAAACAACAAGCAAACACTCTCATCAATCACTTTTCACAAGTCAGCCATTTAACCCCGCATCCAGAAGACCGACGTATCATCAGACGTAAGAGACAGTTCCCCACGGACCCAGACTATGCACCTTTCACTTACAACCAGACGAAGCACATCATTAACAACCTCAAGCACTCATCTGCCTGTGGACCAGACAACATAAGCAACATTCACCTTAAACACCTAGGACCACAAGGCATACAAGCACTCACCAACATATCAAACTACAGCTACTCACACAACATAATACCCAACATCTGGAAGCATGGCAATATCACCATCCCTAAACCCAACAAAGACCCCACGTTACCCTCCTCACATCGCTCCATCACACTCCTCTGCACCCCCCTCTAAAGTCACTGAACGACTGATACTACAACTAGTCACACCTCACATTCCCCTAGCCCAGTCACAACATAGCTTTAGGTCACTACACTCCACAAACACCCTTCTTACAGACCTTACACAGAGAGTTTTCGATGGCATAAATTCAGCTAGGCCACCACACAGAACACTCCTAATCACACTAGACATTAGCAAAGCTTTTGATGCCATCCCACGCCACAACCTCACAAACAAAATACTACAAAAAGATGGCTGGCAAACTACTTAGCAGGCAGATGTGCACACTTAACATTTGCCGGTCAGTCTTCTAACATCAGAAACTTCACAAACGGCGTCCTTCAAGGATCTCTTTTGTCCCCTACACTCTTTAACCTATACATGCACGACGTACCCACACACCACACACCACAGATACACATAGCTTCTTATGCAGATGATATAACACTTACATGTACACACCAAAACTCAAACACAGCTGCACACATCATTCAACCTTACCTCAACACACTACACTAATGGTTCTCCACAAACAGGCTCAAAATAGCCCCAGCCAAATCTACAGTGACCCTTCTCACAAACTGGACAACAGAACACAGTCACATCCCACACCTCACCATAAACAACACTCCCTTACCACACACACACGCACACACCCATAATCCTTGGTGTAACATACAATACATCAATGTCATTTAAACAACACATCACAAACATTAAAAATAAAATAACACCAAGACTCAATGTTTTGAAGTCACTTGCCCATACAACATTCGGACACAAAAAAGAAACCACCACCACAGTGTACAAACAATACATACGTTCAGTGATGAATTATGCAAGCCCTGCCTGGGCTTCTAACCTCACCAAAACACACTACAACACTCTACAGACCATACAGAACAAGGCCCTAAAAATAATCACAGGCTGCACAGCTACTACACCCACAGACCACCTACATCAAGAAACCAAAGTCCTCAAAGTCAAGGATCACCTAGACATGAGAGGCACTCAGTTCCTTGCTGCAGCCTCCACAAACCCACAACATCCACTACAGTACATGGCGGCACATCCAACCACACCAAGGAACATCAAAACAACACCCAGTACACGATATCATACACAAATACTGTCATCTCTCCCCCCTCGCCCACCTCAGACCAGCTTCCAGAAAAAAAATGGGAGAAATGGAGTTCCCCCGAGCTAAGCCCTGTATTGGACTATATAGCCCCGCTAGGGTTACAGGAGCGAGCTACCACTCCCAGCACGGCAGCCCGGGCGAGGCTCGAACTCGCAATCCCCCGATTACGAGTCCAGCGCGCTACCACTGTGCTACCGCGCTCCCCCAGCTTCCAGAAGCACATCCACACTCAGATCACTCGCCGCTCCATTCAGTCACTTAAAGACAACACACAGCTGCATGCACGGCCTCCTGACATCCACCCTTCTGAATCCTATCTTCCTCGTGAGGACAGGGTCCATCTGGCCAGGCTGAGATGTGGGCACCATCCAGCCCTCTTAAGCTACCAGAAGAGGCTGGATGACTCCGTCGCTGATGCCTGTCCAGGATGCAACACAGCACCCCATACTATTAAGCACATTATGGAAGACTGCATTCCACACAATCACCTACGCCAACAACACAACATACACTCTTTGAGAGCTCTGTGGGAAAGCCCGGTCTCGGCCATGGCCTTCCTGAGGGGCTCGGGGCTGTTCGGCCAGACTGCCTAGGGAACAACTACTACTACTACTAACTGACATCACCCCTAACAATCCTTACAAGCCCGGCGACTCTGTCATGGTGGCCCAATTACTGGTCCTTACCAAACTGTCACCCCGATTCATGGGACCATTTACAATCGTCAACGTCTTCAACCCCTACCAAGTAACCAATCAATACCACAACACCACCCACACCTACTGCAATCGCCACGTGCATCCCATCCGACCACCTCCCACCCCTTCACCATGCCATGCTCACCCCCCTACCCAGCATGCAACACCACTACCCCCCCCTCCCCTGACCACTCCATGGACTCATACACATGCTACTTCACAATATCACACTCCTAACCCTCACCCACTCCTCCCTTCACAATTACGTCCCCCACCATACCTCCCTCCGACTCCTCGCCCTCACTGCAGACCCCCCACTCGCCTCCGGCGACCTTACTTCCCACCTCAACCCTCATAGCCGCGCCACCATCCCTAGCCCCCACACCACGTGACCAGTACTCCACGCCACCTTCACCTGCCCTCAACCCCGCCACTTCCACGACCAGACACCTCACACCCATACGTCCCTCACTCCACACCCACATCCCACACCAGGCTCCACACCAATTCCCCTTCCTTGACCACCACCACCATACCACCACCTAATACAAAAACCATGCTGCCCAAATCAAGAACCCCCCACCCCCACCCAACTAACACCACGTGGGCCAAGCTCCTCGCCGCCCACGCCCATACTAACCACCACTACAACCGGATCCGGCCGCCTCTTCTGCCCACCTGCAAAATACACCCCAGCACCCCCACCACCACCAACACCACCGACATGATCCTCCCCCAGTTCACTCATGCCCAACACTTCCCCCTTCACCCTAAAAATACACCACACAGGATGGAAAATTCCAGTAGCCCGACCCACCAGGACGATTAAGGCCACCCCACCCAGGACCTCATAAACCCCAGGCAACCTCACTCATCTCCAGTATTCAGCCTAGAACCACCGGCCAGTCACCATACTCTGTGCCGCCAGAGATGAAGATCAGACACGTGCTGTGGACCCCTGCCCAGGGAGACAAACATCGACTGAGGGGGAACATCGCAGCTACTGTGTCTCCTACAGAAGACGACCCATACCTCCACCCTGGAAATCGTCCACCCACCCCAGGGAGAGACCACAGAGAGGCGTGTAAGGGGCCCGAGCTAGCTGGGCCTACGTCCCCTGCCACCATGAGCCCTTCTTCCCCTCAACAGAGCCAGCAGAGAGTACACCACCCTGCCGCACTACACTCCAACCGGACCAGCACTCGCCAGAATCGGGGTGGAACTAATGCTCTCACAGTCCCCAGTAGGACCGTGGCCATGTCCTCCGTACTTGCCGGGGAGCGAATGTCCACCATACTTCCCTCACCTGCCATCCCAGGGCAAAGCAGAACTGCGGAAACGTCCACCGTACTTGCTGGGGAGGGAACGTCCACAGTACTTCCCTTATCTGC
Organism: Coenobita brevimanus; assembly: GCF_032717465.1. Taxonomy (NCBI): domain Eukaryota; kingdom Metazoa; phylum Arthropoda; class Malacostraca; order Decapoda; family Coenobitidae; genus Coenobita; species Coenobita brevimanus. The sequence continues at coordinate 23,868,543 of NC_137029.1, read as the reverse complement.
AGTCCACCACCAAGAGCAGGACCGCGGCAATACCCACCGTGCGTGCTGGGGAGGGAACGTCCACCATACCTCTCTCACCTGACGTCCCAGGGCAAAGCAGAACCGCAGCAACGTCCGCCATACTTGCCAGAGAGGGAACATCCACCATACTTCCCTCATCTGCAGCCCCACCGGAAGCAGGACCGCAGCAACGCCCACCGTACTTCCCTCACCTGCAGTCCCAAGAACTAGTGGAACCGTGGCAACATCCACCGTATTTGTCGGGGAGAGAACGTCCATCATACTTCCATTATCCACTACCCCTGTGGCTCCCATCGAAGATAGCATCCCTTGCTTGCCTCACTCCTCCAGAGGCCAAATGGGATGCCTCTCTCGCTCCCCCCACACCCCTAGGGGTGGAGCTTGCTTCCCAGTGGAGTCTCTGTTGGAGAGTGTTTGGAGTGGCCCCATCGTGAGCCTGGGAGTGTGCTCACTACAGCTGGCGCCCCAACGCCACCAGCCGCTGCCAGACTCCCTGAGGACGAGACGCCGCAGGCAGACTCTGACAGCCTCCCGACACCAGCGAGACTGCAGCCACCAGCCACTGAGGAATGCCCCAGGGACTCCAGGACGGGGCCTACCTAGGCCCACCATGGTGAGACGCCCTCCTCCTCCAAGGGCAGGTGCAGAGCTGTGTGCCTGCATGCCCTGTTCGGCCCAAGTCCCGACGGCCGCCACACACACTATGCCACCCCTCAGCCCACACCAGACGATCCACCACATGACCAGGGACCTGTGACTCTTGCGAGAGCACACACCTAATGGGACACCTCCCACACCTGGGCGACACCTGCAACTACTTGGTCTCCTGTTATCAAATGCCTATCCTTATCTATTAATATTGTGTTTGTATTGTGTCAGTTGTACTGTGTCCTGCACTTGTATCATTTGTTGTAATATATGTGTAAGACTGGTAAGCCTGTATTTGAGCCCTGTTCCTTTTGTTACATGCTCTAGACCCGGTCCTGAAAAGAACACATGTCAGTTGCCTGTACTCCGAGGGCAAGGAGTTGGACTCAGAGTACGCTGCATAACACAGTCAGTGGTTATAAATTCATGGGTATAGCCACATGCCCTGCCGCAAATGGGGGAGCGGGGTGGCCCAGTGGCAAAACGTGTGACTCAAGATCTCGAGGTCAAGAGTTTGAGCAGCGCCCAGGTAGCTTCCTTTGCTGGGAGAGATAACTCTCTCTTGTAACTCTAGCAGAACTATATGATCTATGTAGGTCTAGCCCAGGGGAATAATCCCTTCAGCAAATATTAACTATAGTGTGTGTTATGCTATGTGTTCAGAGCCAAACTTCTTGTCCTCTGGACACAAGCAACTGATCTGGGGTTTCCTTCAAGACTGGGTCTAGAGCATGCAACTAGAGGAACAGGGCATAAAAACTTGGGTCAACCAACCTTACACGTATATTGCTATAAAGACAACACAATCCTTAACGCAATATACTGTACAGATTAAATACACAATACAAGACAGGAGGACTTACGTTGGGCTACTGGTGACTGGGCTGTTACAGGTGTCGTCCAGGTGTGGGAGAGGTCCCGTTAGGTGTATTTTCCTTCAGGAGACATGGGACCTGTGCTAGGGGGCGGGTCATCCGAGGTGGGCTGCTGGGTGGTGTAGAGGGAGGCCTTTCCCTGGTGGGGCCTCAGTGAGCAGGTCGACTCTTGGGGACTGGAGCCAAACAGGGCCAGCAGGCGCGCTTCTCTGTGCCCACTCCTGGAGAAGGACTACTTGTCGGTGGGGCTGGGGAGGTCACGCCCTGGAGTCCTGGGGGTGCCCCTGGGTGACTGAGGGCTGCAGTCTCGCTCAGGTGGAGCTGCCATCAGGGGCTGCCTGTGGCATCCCTTCCTTTGGGAGTCCGACAACGAGGGGCGACATAGGGGAGCCGGCTGTAGGGAGTGGATCCCCAGACTCACGATGGGGCCACTCCAAATCTGCTCCAGCTGCAACTCCACCAGGTGGCTGGCTCTGTGGGAAGAGCAAGAAAAGTGTCCCACTCAGCCTCTGGATGGGTGAGGAAAGCAAGGGACATCCTCTGTGAGGGGCGTCACAGGGGTAACACACGAGGGATGGATGGTGGCTGATCCCTCCCTGGCATGGATGGTGGCTGTTGCTGGGGCTCCGCTTCCTCCTGGGACAGCAGGTGAAGAGCATACGGTGGCTGACCCTTCCCCGGCACAGACGGTGGCTGTCGCTGTGGTCCTGCTCCCTGTGGAGGTGGCAGATGAAGGACGGATGGTGGCGATCCTTCCCCGGTGTGGATGGTGGCCATTGCCGTGGTTCTGCCCTTCTCTGGGATTGCAAACAAGAGACGGATGGTGGCCGATCTCTACCCGGCGTGGGCGATGGCCATCGCTGCAGTTCTGCTCCCAGCAGAAGCTGCAGGCGAAGGGCATAAGATGGCCGACCCTTCCCCGGCGTGGACAGTGGCCGTCGCTGTGGACCTGCAGGAGGTGGTAGAAGAGAAGTGTATGGTGGCCGACTTCTCCCCAACGCGGACGGTGGCCATCATCATGGTTCTACCTGGGACTGTGGAGGTTAAAGTCCCACCCCGATGCTGGCGAGTGCTGGTCTGGCTGGAGAGTGGTCTACCAGCACAGCGTACCTCTCACTGGGTTTGTTGAGGGGAAGAGGGGCACATGGTGGAGGGGACCTAGCTCCTTCTGGCCCGGGCCCTCTACATGCCTCCCTGTGGTCTCTCCTTGGGGTGGGTGTTTCATCACCCTGTCCATGGCCTCCCCTTGGGGTGGATTTTTCAGTATGTGTGTTATACTATGGTATTTCTTGTATAATGGGGTTCTAAACAAGGAGGAACACCAAAGCAGGATTCAGCACACTTTAACTCCTACACGCTGGGGGCTTTCCGATGTCACATGCTTCTCCCTCCCTACAAGGGATTTCCGTGATTTTGGAAAAAATACTCTTATTTCAAACTAATATCTGCCAAACTATAGCAGCTAGAGAACAAATTAAAGATACATAAGACATCAATTCTTCCTCTTTCAAATTAAAGTATCTCCACGTCTCCAGGTGGTCCCATCGATGAGTAACGATAAGTTAAAGTTCAAAGGGTGGCTGGAAGACACTTGTGGCTATACACGTCAACTGGCGTTGCTCTGTGCCCAAAATCGAAATGGCCGTACACATCAACCGGCGTGTAAGGGTTAAGAAATGGCAAGACAAAAGATTTATTATTGAATAAGCCTCTATATACAACTTTACATCCAATATCGTGAGATTAATTTACAAGAAATGGTTAGCAAAGGGGAACTGGGAAGGGAGATCTGGAGGGGACATCCCACATATAACACAGACACCCATCACAAGGACGTCTCTGGAAAAGGATGGGGCTGGGTTTTGTCTCTGCGTTTGTCGGGGGTGTTGTGGTGTAGTGATTTACTTGAGACAGGACCAAGGGGGGAGATAGACTACGACCCAGGCTCCGGAAAGGTGGAGACCCAATGTCTGGCTCTTTCTATCCCTCTCAGCCTGGGGATAGAGTAGTGTGATGATCTGTACCCAGAGTAGGTCTAGCGGTGAAGCTAGAAGGGACCCGAAATAGTCAGGACAACAAGTTTATACCAATAACCCCAGTGGCTTATGCACAGAGTGACTTATGTTGGAAATTATCGTTCCTTTCAGTGTGCATGCGCAGTGTCCTTTTAGTTGCTGTGCTGAAAGTATCCGCATGTTATCTCAAGTATTGTGTCATTTATCAACAACATTTTATGAAATACATGTGTCAGGAAGATAGTTGGATGTCTTATCGACCTATAGGTAATATAGGTCGATATATAGATATATACAGTATATATAAATGAATATGTATAAACAGGTATGTATGTATGTTACAGGCCGATGGTGAAATCAGTTATTTCGTGAATTAAGGTTAGCTTAGTTTAGGTTTATTTAGGTTAGGTTGATCTAGGATAAGGTTAGGTTAGGTTAAGGTTAGTTAACATTTGGTTAGATTAGGTTAATTTAGGCTAAATAGAGAAGGGAATGGTAACTTCCTGTATGTCACTCCGTGCACGGTGCATACAACAACGGGACAAGGGTAGGAGGGCACTCTCTACGTGTGGGAGAGGATGTGTGTTTGTGTGTGTGTGTGGGGGGGGGGACTTGCTCCAGCTTCAGCATCACATTGGGGAAGCCTGCTTGACCCCGGGGAGTATGTGGTCTGGAACTCATTCTGCGTTGCCAAGCCACCTGTAGCAAGCTCAGTCATGTGGCATCTAGCAAGCACAGTGGAGCCCCTTCTGCCTTGCCAAGCCACTTCTAGCAAGCTCGGTCATGCCATGTCTAGCAAGCAGCTGTAGCACTTGAACTCCTTCTGTGTTGCCAAGCCGCCTCTAGCCAGCTCCGTCGTGCAGCATCCAGCAAGCACACTGGAACACTGGAACTCAATCTGCATTGTCAAGTCACATCTAACAAGCTCGGGTGTGCTGCCTCTAGCAAGCACTAGGTCGGCGAACCCGTGTCACTGCTGGTAGCCTACTGGTGGCTTGGTTTGCAATGGGGGCAATGTGGCGGCTCCGGGCCAGAGGGACTTCCGGCCATGGGGCATGCCAGCTCTCTCTGTCCTTCTTGGGTGGACACTCGTACTCCAGCTATCTGGTGATGGCTTCTCAGGGCGCACGTATTATCTACTGCCGCCTTTGGATCCAGGACTGCAGTAGATCTCTTGGCTTGTTGGATTGGGGTCCTGGGCCTGTATTAACAATGATTCTCAAAATCTTTCTTAAATTTAATACTTAGCTTGTCTATTTCACTTAGCTGAGAAAAGAGCTTAAGAGTATTTCACAAAGGACTTAAGTCATATTCCCAGCTAAGTTTAAGTGAAATCTTGTGACAAATTACCCAAGTATGAAACACCTCACATAGCAAAATTTACAATATGAAACTATATGGTTTTGTGCATTTTACCTCCCGCGCCTTCCTGCAAACCACGTCCTCATGGCAGGAGGTTAAATATTTGTTCTTGGCTGGAGATGGTGGTTGGTTTGAGCTTGTGGAGGAGGTGGTGCCAGGAGTGGAATCATTCATCGGGTTCTCTGGTGGGGTCTTTGATGTGGATCAAGGTACTAGGGTGAGGATAGCTGTCTAGCAACTGGGGCATGAATTAAAGCTTCTGGATTCATCTTTGTTGTCTGTCCTGTGAGACCCAGAAGGCATATTAGATGTACACACACTCAAAAAAAGTATTGTTAGCCTACACCTTCTGTGATACAAACTGACACCACAAATGAAACGTTTGATAACAGCCTTCCTCCAACCCTACCGAGACAGCTGCATTGTTCACTGTGAAACTCATCAGACCCCCCTGTAACGGTACTTTTTTGAATGTGTGTACATGCTGACTTGGTTCGGCTGTGGTTCGAGAGAGATGGCGGCGATGGTAGTGGCTGTTGTTATGGCAGGGAGACAGATGGTGACCTTTGACCTGAGGGTTGGCTTGTCATATGTGGAAGCGGACGCAGAAGTACTGCTGCGACAAGGGAAGGTATTGGTGTAGTAGGGTGGATATGAGTGTATGTTTGTGAGGGACTAGATTTCGGGGAGTTGTGGTGTTGCGCGGGGTGTTGGAGCGGTGGTGGGGGTTGATGGAGATGCCAGGGGTGGGGTTGGGTTGTGGGGTGGTGTTGTGAGGTGTATCTGTTCAGGGGTCGTGATTGTCGGCCCGATCTGCTGAAGAATGGAATGTGACTCCTTTGGTTGATCAAGCAGAAGAAGGACATGGAGCTGGAGGTTGAGTTAAGGCTATGAGGGGAGGGAGGGAGATGGGATTAAGGAAGGTCGTGGGGGTAAAGGCAAAGAGGAGGCAGGTGAGGTGGAACTTGTGGTGAGGGAAGGGTGAGAACCCTTGGATGGAAGCACAGAGTGGGGTGAAGTGGTGGTGTGTTTGGACGGGGATGAGGCGGGACTGGAGGGATTGAGGGAGGGTTGGGATGAGGGGGTGGTTGGCAGGGAGCGCGAGGCTGATGATCTGGTAGTGCTTGGTGTGGGTGGGTGGCTGGGGTTTTGAGGAATAGGAAAACTAGTTGGGGATGGGGTAGAGGCGGGTGGCGACCCCGGTGCAGTGGGGTCGCAGGACAGGCTTTGGTGGGGTGGATGGGGAGGCAGGAAGTGAGATGGTGGTGGTTCCAGGAGGGGAGGGATAGGGTGAAAAGTTGAGGAAGGGGGGGTGTGGGGATCAGGGTCAGTTGGTGACAGGAGTGGGTGACATGGGGGGTTTTTGTTTCGCTAGTCTTTGTGTTGGTCTGGGTGTTTGGGATGGATTGTAGCATTGAACATACTTGTTGCGGTAGACCCTGGCTTCGCCATGAAAGTCAACGACGACCTGGCAACAATTCGGCATGCGTGTAATTTCGAAAGGGCCTAAGAATTTGGTTTGTAGTTTGAGGTCAAGGAGCAACCTAGCACCCATGACTCTCTGACCTACTTGATAAGGGTTGTCCGGTGGAGTTCGTCCTTCGGTAGCGCCTGGCAGGATTGCATGCGGCAGAGCTGATTCTTGAGGTGTGAGAGCGGGTCTCGGGTGGTGGAGTTGGTTAGCAGTTGAGCTAAGTGCTGGAATGGGAATAGCAGCGGGGACTCTCCAAAGATGCACTCGTTGGGCACGATACTGTCCGCCTGGGGGCAGGTGTTCATTCCCTATTGTATGATTTTCACTTGGAAGGGCCAGTTCTCGGTGCCCAGCGCGACTAGCCAGGTCCAGAGTTGGTCAGCAAGGCTCCGGTGGCTTCTCTTGCAGATGGCGTTTCCCTGGGGATGGCAAGGGGAGGAGTGGGAGAGGTAGTACCTGAACAGCTGGGATAGTTGTTCCCAAACTGAGAATTCTGGGGCGTTATCAAAATGGTGGGCCTGCGGAAGGCCGAAGTAAGGAAATACGTTGGTGATGAAAGCCTCTGCGACTGCAGTAGCAGAGTGGGACTTGGTGGGGCAGGCGACTAGAAAATTGGAATAGGTGTCTACAAAAGTAATTACAAATTGGACCACAGTCTTTGATGGAAAAGGGCCCATGATGTCCACAGCCAGCAGCTGCCAGGGTTAGGTGGCTGTAAAGTGCCTGGTAGGTCCCAGGGTTTGAGAGATGTCCTTCCCCAGAGCACAGGCCCGACAAGCTTCTATGACTTGTTTGGCAGTGGCTGAAGGGTGTAGCATCAAACATTTGTCTATGAAAGTTTGTAAAACTTCTGTTGCCCAAGATAGATCCCATTCCCATGGTGAAGGTGGGTCAGGAGGTCATCCACCTTTTTTGGGTCCACGACAATATGGCCAGAAGGTGTATACAGGTGATCTACCCAAGCCAGCTTGTTAAATATATGGCTAGGCATCCATGCTGGTTTTTGATTAGTCTCCTATTGTTGTATTAGGGGGCTTTGTGGTGTGCAGTGTCCTATTTTCTGCATTACGAGGAGCAAATTAAGGGGAAGCCTTGATAAGGCGTCGGCGTTAGTGTGGAGTTTGCCGGGGTGGTAAGAAATGTCAAAATCAAACTCCTCCAAGGTTTCCCTCCATTGTACTAAGAGGGTGTCAGTAGTTTGGGACTGTCACATCCATTGCTGAGATTGGTGGTTGGTGATGATAGTGAGTGAGGTGCCCAGCAAGTACGATTCGAAGTGCTTCAGTGCCCAGATCACGCCGATGCTCTTATGCTTTGTGGCAACATAGTTGACTTCTGATGGTGTCGGTGTCGGTGTCCTAGTGGCGCATGCAATGATGTGCTCCTTGCCCTCCCTCACTTGCATGAGGACGGCACCGATCCCAACTAGGGAGACATTGGTGTATAGTCAGAGAGGCTCGGTATAATCTGGTGAGGGGACTATCGGCGCTGTGGTGAGGTTGGTGCTTGTGTGCCTCGAAGGCGTCCAACCTCTGAGTAGTCCACTGGAAGGCCTCTCCCCTCTTTATCATGTTGTGTAGGGGTTTTGGAATGGAGGTGAAATTTCTGACGAATCTCCGGTAGTAGGAGACAAGGCCAAGGAATGCACAGACTTCTTTGATGTTTGTAGGTGGGGTGATTTCTTCAATGGCTCACAGCTTGTCAGGATCTGGGGCAAATCGTTTGCATGAGATGATGTGGCCGAGGGAAGTGACAGACTCTCGGGCCAGGTTACATTTAGACGGTTTGAGTTTAAAACCTATTGTTTGTATGCGGTGCAGCACCTGCCCCAGGCAGTCGAGGTGTTCCTTCCAGGTGCGCCCAAATACAATAATGTCATCCAGGTAAGCGAGGCATGTCTCCCAGGTGAGTCCTTGCAGGACCGACTCAATGAGGTGGGAGAAGCTGGCCAGCCCGATACACAGGCCAAAGGGGAGGACACTGAATTTGTACAGTCGGCTGCCGCTGGTGGAGAAGGCAGTTTTGTTATAGTGTTCTGGCTACATGAGTACTTGCCAGTAACCCAAGTGCAGGTCTAAGGTGGAGAACCACCGTGCGCTGTATAAGGAGTCTAAGGAGCCGTTGATACGAGGAAGTGGCTTGGCATCTTTTATGATTACGTTGTTAAGTTGGTGGTATCGACGCAGAACCATGTGGATCTGTCTTTTTTTTTTTTTTTTTTTACTAGGAATACAGGGGAAGACCAGGGGCTGTTGGAGGGTGCTATTATACCTGCCTCGAGCATTACTTGGACCTGGCAGTGTTCCTCTTGGTGTTGTGCCGGTTTTTTATCTGCACGAGAGCTGGTGTGTAGGGGGTCCCATAGTTTGAATGAGGTGGTGTAAGATCTCAGTACAGCCCAGATCACCTGGATACAAGGCAAAGACCTCCTGGTATCAGAGAAGTAGCTGCTCCAGGTCCTGTTGGTAATGTGGGGGAAGGTGAGAGGGAATATGGGGCAAGGAAGGGGTGCTGGGGTCGGGTGTGCCCATTGCACCTCGCGGTTCTGTGAAGGCGCTGAACGTCTCTAATTCCCCTTTGACTGATCCTTTGGGGAGAGTGAAGGGTTCATCAGAGACGTTTGCAACTCTGACAGTGTCGACGTGAGGGGGAGCAATGGCTGGGGAAGTCAAGCAGTTATTGGCAAATGGTTGGCCCATCTGCTGGGAGAAGAGCAGGGGTTGCTGGGCTAAGGTATGACGCAGTACCCAGGCCTGGTGGTGAGGTGGCACAGATTTTTTTTTTTTTTTTTTTTTTTTTTTTTTTTTGTGACGGCCTGTACCACTGTGTGCAGGCTGACTGTGGGCAGGTGGCCCCTGAATTGAAGCTGCCTGTGCTGGCAGTATATGGTGGCTCCCAATTTTTGTAGTAGGTCCAGCCCCAAGTAGCCATCGTACTCTGTACACTTGGAATTGAACACTATGAACGCATGGTTAGTGTGGGCAGATGGTTCCAGATCAGTCGCTATGAGTGGGTGGGTTTTGCCCCTCAAGATCAACAGTTCGTCCTCCGACCCGATGGGGTCAGTGGACAAGGGTTGGAGGGGCTCGATGGCTGCCTGATTTTTAAGGCAGTACATAGTGTACAGGCAGGAACTTGTAGCACCTGTGTCCACCAGGTGCCGTACTGGGGCTCCTAGGAGCTTGATTTTTGTGCAGACTGGTGTTTTAAGTTGGTTGCTGGGTGTCCACACCAGGGCAAGAAATGATGGGGGAGAGTCTAAAAATCCAACCCAGCTTCGGAGGTGTCCATCTATTCAAGGGGTGCCTCCTCGTCATCGAGGAGAGCAGTTGGTTCCACTTTGTCCTCGAGTCCTACCTCTTTGTTCTCTGTCTGATGGCTGTTGTTCGCTACATGACGCAGAATGGAGCAGGGCAGTAAAAGTGGGCCCCATCTATTCAACTGGTTCCGTCGGGCCTTGACTTGCTCCCACATGTTGTGTAGGGCACAGGATGCACTGCACACCTTGAGCTCCCAAGGGCTAATCAAAATTAGGTTGTCTTGCCATGGAGGTTTGTCCTGTGGAGATGGGGAGGTATGACGATGGAAGGGGCGGTTTGCACCTCGCCCCTTTTCAGTCTTTCAATTCAGCTGAGTAGGGATGCGGCGCACAGCCCAGATTGGTTCCTGCCTCCCCACATGTGCTGCTAACAGCTGTCGGATTGTTATTATGTCTCTATTGAACCCTTGGGTATCATAGGTGGTGAAAATGTTCCCGGACGACACTGGGTGGGGCATGTGTCAAGTAGACGAAAATGTGTTGGTTACGTTGTTCCTCAGCGAGCTGGGCATAAGCAGACATTATGAGCTTCCGCAAATCTGCTAGGTGGTGTCCAGGTGTCCCTCAAACTTTACGTTATTGAGTTGCGACAGCGTGACAACTGCCCTGAGGAATGCTTGGACGGCGTCGATAACTATTTGTCTGAATAGTGCCCATGTTAGGGCTGTGTTAACTTTCCCGGCTACGAGGGCAACTGATTTCCCTAAGTGGGGTAGTAATACCATGATCTGTGTGTCCTTTTCATATACCAAGTCCAGCACTAGTTTGGCCATTTCCATATAAGTAGTGATACTGTACATTTCGGGGTCATACTTGGGTATGGGGATGTGGGGCCATAGTGCCACCCTGTTGGGGTCTGTGTACTGTGTACCTCGGTGACCAAAAATCTGCTTTGCCTTCCCTCCATATTTAGAACCACCACTAGCCACCAGTATTATGCTATCATATATCTAGTCTACCGGGGTTCTTCAAAACACGGAGGAACTCCAAAGCAGGCTTAAGCACACCTTAAGAGTACAGGGCAGACACAGAAACTCCAGATGGCAAGACAAAAGATTTATTATTGCACCAGCCTCTCTATACTGTACAACATTACATTCAATATCATGAGATTTGTATACACGAAATGGTCAACTGGGGGAAAGGAGAACTGGAAGGGGAGTTCTGGAGGGGACGTCCCACATATAACACAGACACCCATCACAAGGACCTCTCTGGAAAAGGATGGGGCTGGGTTTTGTTTCTACATCTGTCGGGGATGTTGTGGTGTGGTGAATTATGTGAGGTAAGACTGAAGGGGATATAGACTATGACCCAGACTCCGGAAAAGTGGAGACCCGATGTCTGGCTCTTACTCTCCCTCCCATACTGGGGATAGAGTAATGTGATCTGTACCCAGAGTGGTACAGTGGTCGGGACAACAAGTTTATATTACTAAGCTGGGGATTCCTTTTCTAAGGGTGGGAGGACACTCTCTGCATGTGGGAGAGGATGTGTGTGTGGTGGGGGGGGACTGGCTCCAGCTTCAGTGTCATATTGGGGAAGCCTGCCAGACTCAGGGTATGTGTGGTCTGGAACTCCTTCTGCATTGCCAAGCTGCTTCTAGCAACCTCGGTCGTGCGGCGTCTAGCAAGCACACTGGAACACTGAAACTCCTGCACTGCCAAGCTGCCTCTAGCAAGCTTGGTCGTGCCATGTCTAGCAAAGCACACCGGAACACTGGAACTCCTTCTGCATTGCTAAGCCGCATCTAGTAAGTTCGGTTGTGCTGCCTCTAGCAAGCACTCGTTGCTGCTGGTGCTGGTGGCTCAGTTTGCGATGGGGGCAGTGTGGTGGCTCTGGGCTAGAGGGACTTCCGGCCACAGGGCGCGCCAGCTCCCTGTGCCCTTCTTGGGTGGACACTCATTCTTCAGCTATCTGGTGGTGGCTTCCCAGGGTGCACATATTTTCTACTGCTGCCTTTGGGGCTGGGACTGGTGTAGATCTCTTGGCCTGTTGGGTTGGGGTTCCAGGCCCCTGGGGAAGGGGGGATAGAATACTTCCCCAGTATTCCCTGCTTGTCGTAAGAGGCAACTAAAAGGGACACTTTTATCTACATTCTCTTTGCTCTCTTTCTTTTCCTTGTACTTTGTCTGTCCAAACCCTCTGCATTTTACTTTCATTTAGTTAATTTCTTCTCTCCACTGTCTGGTTCCTGCGAGTCACTGGCGTTGGCTCCAGGGTAAAATATTTTTCTGCCTAAGAAATCTTGATGAACTCTGGTGACGAAGCAATGGCCCTCAGTCCCGTGCAGCCCTTAAGTGGGCAGGAGGTGCTAAGAATCCCACGGTGTAAAAATAAGTTTATACATCCAAAAAGAACCTTAAGAATAGGAAACTGGAATGTTCGAACTCTCAATCAGGCTGGTAAAATGGAAGAGCTTATTTCAATGTTCAAGGAATACAAGATGGATATTTGTGCTCTTACAGAAACGAGATTGCTTGGAGTTGATAAAATGAATTTGGAAGATGGTATTACTATGTTGGTTTCTGGTAGGAGTGATGGAAATCATTACCAAGGAGTAGGCTTACTGCTGAGTAGAGATGCTTGTAAGGCAGTATGTGAGTTTGAACCAATTAATGAGCGCTTGCTTTATGCTCGTTTAAAATCTGACCATGGTAATATCAGTATGGTTGTAGGGTACGCTCCGACAAATGAGGCTGCTGATGAAATGAAGGATGACTTTTACGAGGAGCTGCAGGATGTAGTGAATAGAGTAGCAAGACATGATGTGTTAGTTTGCATTGGTGATTTTAATGCGACTGTTGGCAGTAGTAGGGATGGCTTTGAAGATTGTATGGGTAAGGAAGGTGTTGGTATTAGGAACGAAAATGGGGTGCGACTTGGAAGCTTTTGTTTGACAAATGATCTTATAATTGGTGGAACTATCTTTGAGCATAGAAAAATACATAAGACTACTTGGATTTCACCATGTGGTAAATATTGTAACCAGATTGACCACATTGCAATTAGCAGAAGGCACAGGAGTTATTTGCAAGATGTTTGCGTAAGGAGGGGGGGCAGATATAGGTAGTGATCATCAACTTGTTGTGTCAAAGATTAAAATAAAACTTAAGAGAAACGTTAATGGTAATTGTACAGGAGGTAAAAATTATGATTTGGATGAGCTGAGAAGTGATGAGAGCACGAGGGAAAAGTTTCGGTGGGAATGTAGGAACAGGTTTCTAGTCTTGCAGACTTTGATGGAATCTGAAGACAATGATATTAATCAAATGTGGAGAGAGGTAAAAGAGGTTTTGCATGAGAGTGCTAAGGTTACTATTAAGAAAAAGGGAAAAACGAGAAGGAAAAAGTGGATGTCAGATGAAACATGGAATGCAATTCAGAAAAGGAAAGAGGCTAAGTTAAGAAGTGAAGAACAACATGTTGATGGCCAGGTAGCTGAAGTACTTAGAGCAAAGTACTGGAGTTTACATTCTGAAGTAAAAAGACTCGTTAGACGTGATAAAAGGAGACTATATGATGAAAAGGCGACAGAGACAGAAATTAAATTAAGTAAAAATGACGGTCAGAGAACAAGAGCAGCGTATCAGGCCATAAAGGAGTTAACTGGGACTGAAAAGAGAAGGAAGGAAATACCTGTACGAGACAGAAATGGTAATTTGATGACTAAAGATTTGGATATAAAAGGAAGGTGGAAAGAGCACTTTGAATCTGTTCTAAATAGACCAATCCCAGCTGAAGAGGACATTTTGCCAGCCGAGAGAGATTTGCAGATAGAAACAGGGGATATAACTTTGGAAGAGGTAGCAAAATCTATAAAGGAGTTAAAGAATTTTAAGGCCCCAGGAGAGGATGGAATATTCCCTGAAATGCTTAAGGTGGAAAATGACGAGTTGATGAATGCGCTTTTGAAACTTTTTAATGTGGCTTGGGATAATGGTGGAATTCCAGACGAGTGGAAAAATGGAGTGATTATAAAAATACCAAAAAAGGGAGATTTAAGTGTGTGTGGCAATTGGAGGGGGATAACTTTGACACCTGTAGTTGCAAAAGTCTTTTCCAAAATCTTGTTGAACAGAATAGAGCCAGTAATTGATAAAATTTTAAGAGAAGAACAAGCGGGACTTAGAAAAGGTCAAGGTTGTAATGATCAGATTTTTATTGTAAGGCATCTAATGCAACAAGCTAATGAGATGAAAATGCCACTTAGTATGTGTTTTGTGGATTTTGAAAAGGCGTTTGATAGTGTTTCACGTGGAGCTATGTTGAAAATTATGAGATTCTATGGTATACCAGAAAAGTTTGTAAATATTATTAGAAGCCTGCATGAAGGTACTTTTTGTAAGGTAATGGTGGGTGGTTCTTTGAGTGATCCATTTCAAGTTAGGTCAGGAGTGATTCAAGGAGGAGTTCTTTCGCCATTGTTGTTTGTTTTGGTTATGGATTATGTTATGAAAAAGGTTGTAAGGAGAACAGGTGCAGGAATTAACTGGAAAGATAATAAGAAGCTGATGGATTTGGACTATGCTGATGATATTGTACTGATTTGCGGAAGTATTTACGAAATGCAGAGGGTGCTTGATTGTCTGGTGGAGGAAGGAGAAAAAGTGGGATTGGTAATAAATTGTGGAAAGACTGAAATTATTAATATGAATGTGGAGAACCAAATCAACTGTGTAATTAGGAATAATGTGGTGAAGAATGTAGAAAACTTTAAATATCTGGGAACGATTGTATCATCTAACGGATCATTAAAGAATGAAATTGAGGAGAGGATTAGACAGGCTTGGCGAGCTGCTGGAATGTTGAAATCTGTTTGGAATAATAATATGCTTTCGGTACATACTAAAGTGAAAATTTTCAAGTCCATGGTAAGACCAATTTTAATTTACGGGCATGAGTCATGGTACAGTACAATTGCAACAGATCAGAAAGTATTAGGATTTGAGAATAAAATACTGAGAAGGATTCTTGGGGTAAAGTGGCAAGACAGAGTTACAATTGCAATAGTAAGGTAATATTACGAGAGTGGAACCAGTTAATGAATATGTGAGACTGTCTCGCTGGAAGTGGCTGGGGCACATATACAGAAAAGAAGGTAGTTTAATACAAGATGTGCCAAAGTGGACTGCTAGAGGAAGAAGAGGTAGAGGTAGGCCGAGGGAAACCTGGTTGAGGACAATGAAAAAAGAAGCAGGAGAAGAGTGTTGGTGGGACCTGAAGGAGATGGCAAGAGACAAATATTGGTGGAGAGAGTTCATTGAGGCCCTATGCATCCCGTGGGGTGCCACAGGAAATGATTGATTGATTGATTGAAAAATTGTAAATGAATCTATAAGATTATATTCCATACATGAGTGAGAAGTACTATCACAGCAGTATAGAAGTACAGCATTACAGCATTTGCCACACCTAGCAAGATGATGATAATGACATCACACCGCCTTATCAGAGGGTTGTATGGGGTTGGTGAGTGATGGCCAAAATACGACACCCACTAACACACGACACGTTCCCTCTCTAACTTTACTACTTTTATTTATTTATTTTATACAAGTCTACAGTGGTACACACTAGTGTTTTCTTTTACATTGACTTGAGTGGTATACAGTATTTGTTAGCGTCTATCGCTAGGTTGTGGAAGACATAGGCTGTGAGGCTATGATGTAAATACTGTATAGCCTACAGGCAGAATACGAGTATGTGTAGTATTCAGTAATGATAGTGAATGTTGCTGAGAAATCTAAGACTGAAGAATAGCAACTATTGTATGTGTAACACACAGGGACACACACAGGAATTTTCTAGGGAGGGGGGGGGGGCATAGTGAGGTGAGGTCAGGTAATCTGATAATTACAGGGAGGTTACATGCAGGTTTAGAGTCAGGGAGCTGCTGGCTCATGTGTTACTCTTTGTTTGTACTTGCCAATTTTTCTTGTACTGCTGCTATCAAAATAAATATATATAAATTTTTAAAGGACCCAGAGAGCTAAGGGGGGTGCGCCCCTGTTTGTGGGCATGATTGTAATACAGTATATCCTTTGCAGATATGTTGGGTTAATTGTAATCTCAGTGATGCCCTACTCATCCATCTTAATATTCTAATTTCTGAGAGTCTCAGTTCGACTGCATCCTGTTCTCTCACCAGCCAAGTCACACTGCCATAGAGCAAAGCACTTCTGAGACATTTTGTAGATAGTGCTCCTAGCAAGAAAGGAAAGCCCCTTCACAGTCATAAAACAAATGTTCTCTAACTTCTTCCATCCACTTCTCATTTTAGCGATGGAACTAGCCTTTGCCCCTCCTTTCGCATTCAGCACATACTGTAAATCTATTCCAGCCAACATAAATGCCAGGATGGCCAGCTGGCCAATCAATCATCACAACACTCACCCTATGCCACCTACTTCTCTGGTCCTATTTTGCTTCTTATTTCATTCTCCTATATTCATCTCTCTCCTCTGATGTCCACTTTTCAACTCATACCCTCCCATAACCCAAAATCTCTTATGATCCTATCCTTCTTCAAAATCCAACTTTTATCTGCTTCCATTTTTACAAATGATTTTCTTGATCTTTCCATCTGTCCTCTTCTACTCACTCATTATACTCCATTGTTTAATTCTTTTTATTGCGTTACCTCTCTCTCTTAGTCTTTGATTCTGTAAGAACATTCTCTGACTTAACCATTCCCTAGCCCCTGAAAGGATGATGGTGGACCACAGGAGTAGGGCAACTTGAACCTGCAGTCTGCCAGGTTCATGTTCATATGAGCCTTGGGTTGCAATAGTCAACACTATTACTACTTCTTTCTGTGCATTCTCTTCTTAGTTTCTGTTAGACTTCCATTTGACAAAGACAGTGCTCAAAATAGGCCACTGTATATGGGGAGGTCTCACCATCAACAGTGGCAGCTCTCCAAGTACAAGTAGGGGAGGAAGACTAGTGGTAAAAACCTTTTACAGCTGGATGGTCTAGGTCCTCTCCAGTAAATAAATTTGAACTCAAACCAGTGTGCAGCCATATGCAATGGGTAGTGGATACCATAAAATTATTCAAAGATTCAGGATATGGTATTTCCAATACCACAGACATTCTTCTTTTTAACTAAATTTGTAAGGTGCGTGTCATCTTCAAATACGTTTCCACAAAACCACACCACAGAATGACGCTAGGGTGGCCAAAAAAAATCATGTAAGTTTTGCGACAATATTACAAACTTAGAAACTTGAATCATCCTCACAACATGAAGAACTCTGCTAATAGGCTGCAAGGGAATTGCTGTCCCCAACTCTGAAAACAGTAAAGGTTACATTCTTGTTCACTTTTTGAATTATCATATATGCAGAATAAATATGCCCCTCATAACAAAAATGAATATATTTTATTTGAAGGTGTCATATCACGACCCACAGCGCGTCCTTGTGCAAACTTATTTCCATGGTTCTTCAGTGTATTTGAGCAGGGTCAACTCCTCCCCCCTCTCATGCAAACATATTTTAAAAAATGGACAAAGCATTTTCAAACGGCACTGGAAGTTCAGAATTCATTTACAATCTGTAAACTACTGTACTGCCAGCTTATTTAACCAAGCACATGACTGGTCTAAATGGTAGAAAAAAAAAAAAAAGTTTCACCATGAATAAAAGTAATATTTAATTACTTACATGAAGTACAAAAAATTATCACATTCAGGGAACACAAAAGCTGTCTTCATTTTGCAAAGGCTCCTTCCACATCTATTACAGCACACTGATGTACTCTCACTAAGTTACTTTTGTTCGGATATATGATTAGAGATAACCATTTACAAGATTTAGGCATTTGTAAATACTATTGTGGTAGGTGGGGGCACCCATCACCCACTCATTCAGTGTAGAGATGCCATATGATCTCTACACTGAGTGACAAGCCAAATGGTTTCCTGTACCCAGGAAACCATTTACTACGCTGGATGGTAACCATATAACCAGGGTTTCTGGCAGGGTTAAGTGTCCCCCAGATTCCCCTATCCAAAATCACTTAATCATGGCAGACGTTTCAAAGAGCCTTGGAGGGTCCAATACCTGCCCAGGGCCCCAACCAAATGGACAGATTCGCATGGCATGTGGAAAGTGAGAGGTGTGAATGAGGAGAGCAAAAGGGTGGAAGTGGTGAATATGTTCGAGAGTGCAAGATATGCCGTGATGGCACTGTGTGAAACGAAGATGAAAGGGTGTGAAGTGGAGGAGTGGGAGGATGTGAAATGTGTAAGATTGGGAATGAATGGGCGAGGAAGATGCAAGGAAGGAGTTGCTTTGTTGATGAATGAGGTGTGGCAGAGTGGAATGACAGACTAGAAATATGTCAGCTCGAGGTGTATGTATGTCAAGTTCAAGTTTGAGAAAGTGAAGGTGGCAGTGATTGTAGCATATGCACCGTGTGAGGACAGGAGTGAGAGAGAGAAAAAGACAGGTTTTGGGATGAGCTGGATGAAGTAGTGGGAGAAAAGCCTAGGAGCTATACAGTGATCGTAATGAGGGGTATGAATGGAAGAGTAGGCACTGGTCCTGAGGATGAGATAATGGACTGTCATGGAATACCAGGAGAAAATGATAATGGGAAGTGACTAAAGGATGTGTGTCAGGAGAGGAGGTTGTGTATTTGTAACTCATATTTCAAACACAAAGATGCACATAAATATACTGTACATGGTATAGAGGGAACGGGGATCGTGTTGAATAAAGCCTGATTGATTACGTGCTCGTAGAGAGATCGATGATGGGAATGGCTGCTGATATGAGGGCTGTGAGAGGACGATGTGGAGGTCTGTCAGAGCATACTGTATGATTGTGGTATGCAAGATCAAGCTGAAAAGAGTGAGGTGGATCAGGAGAGAGAGAAGCAGTCAGGGAGAAAGACTGAAAGTTGAGAAGCTGAGGATCAAAGAAACGGCAGATGATTACAGGACCTAAGTAAAGGAGGAGCTAGAAGCAGTGAACTGGAATGAAATGGATCTGGACAGCCAGTGGAATGCATATAGGGATTGCTTATTTAGGAATGCTAAAGCATTGTGTGGTGCGGCAAGAGTAAATACAAAGAAGAAAGGTACGTCATGGTGGGATGAGGAGGTTAAGAGAGCAGTGGAGGAAGAAGTGGCTAAAGTGGTTACAGGACAGGGGTTCAGTTGAAATAAGAACTGAATATACTGAGAGCAAGAAGAAAGTAAAGAGACTAGTGAAGAGGAAAATGAAGGAGGTAAATGATGACCTAGGAAGAAAAATGAATGCGAACTACTCTGAAAATAGGAAGCTATTCTGAAAAGAGGTGTGGAAATGTAGAAGTGAAAGCAGAAAGAAATGTGTTGGTGTGTTGAATGTACGTGGTAGATTATTAACCCATGGGGATGAAGTAAGGACCAGATGGAAAGAATATTTTAAAAGCCTGATGAATGGGAACAGAGAGAGCAGAGCAGCTGTAAACATGATTGGTTTTGGGGGTGTGCAGGGAAGGAATGCAGTGCCAGGACACGTGACACTCGCACAGGTGAGGAGTGCTGTGAAGCAGCTGAAAAATGGGAAAGCAGCTGGCATTCATGAGGTGTATGCAGAGATGCATACACATCATGTAGTGGAGAGAGTGGAATGAAGTGCTTGTTGGAGATATGTAAAAAGGCTTGGATGAGTGAAACTGTCCCAGCAGAGTGGAAAAACGCTGTGATTGTACCCCTGCACAAAAATAAAGGTGAGCAAAGTGAGTGCAAGAATTATCGTGGCATAAGTTTAGTGAGTGTGGTAGGGAAGGTATATGAAAGAATTATTACAGAGAAAGTAAGAGAGATATCAGAAGTCCTAGTGAGTGATGAACGGGGTGGCTTTAGGAGTGGCAGAGGATGTGTGGATCAAATATTTGCAGTGAGACAGATAGCAGAGAAGGCTTGTGAGAATGACTATAAGGTGTTTACGGCATTCATGGATCTGGAAAAAGCATATGACAAAGTGGACAGAGAAGGATTGTGGAAAGTTTTGAACATGTATGATGTAGATGGTAAGCTGCTAGGTGCCGTCAGGAGTTTTTATGATGGTAGTGAAGCACGTGTGAGGGTTAACGGGCATCTAAATGAATGGTTCACGATCGGTGTGGGCGTGAGACAAGATTGTGTGATGTCCCCATGGTTGTTCAATATATATATGGATGGGGTGATGAGAAAAGTAAAAACACAAGTAATGGAGAGAGGGATGGCACTGGTAATGAATGGTGATTGATGGAATATCTCAAATCTGTTGTATGCTGATGATGCAGTACTGCTTGCAAGTACTGGACAAGAACTTGGTAGGCTAGTGCAGAGTTTTGCTGATGTCTGTGAGCATCGTGCCTTGAGAGTAAAGGTGGAAAAGAGTAAGGTGATGGTTATTGAGTGACAAGGTGACTCCCAGTGCGATGTTATAGTGAATGGAGAGAGATTGGAATTGGTGAGAGAGTTCAAATACCTGGGTACAGTGACAGAAAAGAGAGGAAAATGTGCAAAAGAAGTTTAAAGCAGAGTGACACAAGGAAAATAGCTGGTGCAATGAAGGCCTTGATAAGAAACAGGCTTGAGTGTTGCAGCTGCACGAGGCTTACATGAAGGAGTGTTAGTGCCAACTTTAACATATGGATGTGAGACTATGGTGTGGCGTGAAAATGAAAAGTCAAGAGTAAGAGCGGTGGAGATGGGACTGCTAAGGAATGTATGTAGTGTGCAGAGGGTGGATAGGATGCAAAATAATGTGATTCGTGAAAGATGCGGAGTGAGGAGGTCAATGGATACCAGAATCGAAAAGAGAGTCCTGAGATGATATGGTCATGTGGAGAGAATGGATAACAATAGAATGGTGAAAAAGGTATATCTGAGTGAATTTGAAGGAGGAAGGAAGCGAGGTAAGCCAAGGAGAAGGTGGAGAGATATGGTGGATGAGTGTGTGAAGAAGAGAGGTTTGGATGTCGGTGAGGCTAGGAAACTAACAGGAGATCGAGCTGGCTGGATGAATGTTGTGAGGAGGGGTGCATGATCAGGGATTTGGCACCCCTTTTTAATGTGGCGGCATCCAGATTGACTCAATCAGATACATTTATGTGAAGCTACAGAACGTGGCGAATGTTTTTGGCGCATCCGATAGAGCCAGGATTTCGGGGGCTTGAACGATGAGTGAACTGAAGCGTGGCCCATTGGATTGGGCAAATTTGGGCTGTCTGGACACTGCTACTCCTCACCCTGCCCTAGGGTTGGAAAGGAGGTCTGGATGATGATGATGATAATGAGACAGTGATGGTGACTGAGGAACATAAGTCAGGGACAAAACTTTACTCCTTACTGGTTTAATCGATAATCTTCTTCAGAAGAAAGTTTTGTTCCAAACTTAAGTTTTTACACATGTCTCTCCTATACCTATCAGTGTATCAGAGAAGATATTTCACTTCTGTGAAACAAAGGCCATACTTTCTAACTCAGTGGTAAGTCAAGCTCTTGATTACAGCATCATCCAGTTACCAAAGCTTTACAACATATTACAGTACCTCAATGAGCATCAATTATAAGTTTTTTAAAACACACAAATACATCCCTGTCATCTTAGTAAAGTACAGCAGCAATTACTGCAGTTTATTATCTGCAAAACATAATACCTAATTTTAAGAATTATATCAAAGACTGTAATTATGATAAAATATCTAAATAACCCACAATACCAACAAACTCTATCAAAAGCTTCTGTGAAAAATTATCACAAAGAGGAAAACAGAAAGTTTAACAATAATCCTGAAATACATGTTAAAATGTACTCAAAATCACCAAATATAACAACAAAGAATCACAAAAATATTAAAAAGTTTAAAGTAACACTAAAAATCATATACAGTATACAGTATATCATCTCTTGTCATTGTAGTTTCACATTATACATAAACTAATATGTTATTAAAGCAATACACAGAAAGCTGTATCACAACCATTTTACTCTACAGTACAGTACATTTGAAATATCTCTCAAAGCTTTCACTTATTTTGTATACTTGTGGAAAAATATATTTTATATATATATATATATATATATATATATATATATATATATATATATATATATATATTTATATACACACACAGTAAAAGTCCTGTAATCTGAATCACAAGGGACTGAGGGTCTTCTGGACTAGTATTTCCTTTGGACTATTGGGAGGCCCTTTCAAACATTAGAAATATGTACATGATCATCAAATAAACATTTTAAATTATATGGGTTATTGTTTTATTCACCAGAAATGCAGAGAAGTCTAGATGAATAGTTACAGGTACGTACATCCCAGTCCAAGGGCATGTCCAAGCCAGATAAATCCTTAGATAAAGCCCAGAAATTTTTTTAAAATGTTGCCTTGAAAAATCTGCAGTATTGGTGGTCAAACTGGGGGACTTTTACTGTGCTTGATCATTTTCCAGTTATATGATGGACACCTCTGCAGGGCTTGGATGGAAGCAGGTCATATATATTCATCAACCTATACTCATGCCTCCATTTTCCCAACTACCAATATCTAAAGCTCTTGTCCATCACCACTCCTCTGGTATTACTCAATTAGTATTTTTATACATTAGCGTAATACATCAACAACGATTCTTCATCCTTGCCAAGATGACACATGTATGTAGTAGAGGTCTACCCACTATACGATCCATTGTTATACAATACCCCACCTTGGCGATGTGAAAAAATTAACACTCTTCCCTGCCTGTTGATGGTCAGTCCCCAGTTACCCAAGAAGTTTTGTTTTTTCAAACGATGTTGATGATATATTAGACTTAAATTTTGTGTTTAGGTTGATTTATAAACTTTTTTATTTTAGACTTAGATTAATATGTTTTAGTCACAGGCGGGGTGAACACTGTCATTTTTGATACAGTTTACTAAGTCTGATTTTTGCCAGACTTATTTTTGACGATTTTCAGATTTTATTTTTGGGTTTAGATGAGTTATAAACTGCTTTTAGGCTTAGTTTAGCTTGATTTAAAGCTATTTGGGGGTATAGGTGAGCTAGAAACTTGTGTTTGGACTCATTTGGGTGGGGTTTAGACTTGGTTTGGGGGGGGGGGGATTCCCAAAACGTATCCCTACACTTTGTGTATCATAACATCCCCATTTAACTATACCCCGGCTCAACGATGGGTTTTTCCAAATGTATCTAATCGTTATAAGGGAGACGACCTGTACTTCTTACACATTTACGATACTGAATGGTACAGGTCACATCTAGGTGACTTTTGAAATAACAGCAAATCAGAAAACACTATTTCCTATTTTACAAGCTCAGAAAGCCCATCACCATAAATCAAAAATAGACTGAATAAATTAATATATCACAGTAAAATTCAGCTCATTTTTTACCTAAAGACACTGATATTCTAAGGCAATTTCAATCATCAACCAGTCAATTACTCTTAATGACTAACATAGGATTATAAGTACCATCTCTCCATACAACCTTATTGTGAATCAAAATAAATCCTCATTATACTGGATTATAAGTATTGTCTCTTTGTACAAACTTATCCTGACTACATCAGTCCTTTATCCTATTGGATTATAAAGTAATCCCTCCACTATCCGACGTAATAGAGTCAAAGGCATGTCCGGAAAGTGGTCCCGTCTGGATAGTTGGCACCAGCTTCCTGGACTTGTACTTATGGACCCTAACTCAGAAAAACACCTCTACAACTCCCTCTGGACATGCATAGCACCTATTTAAGACCCAAATCACACCAATAAGAGATATAAAAGACTGAAATAAATGCAAAAGAACCATAAAATTAGGGTTTAGAGGTGAGTTTATACAATATTAAACATTCTGGGTACTTAGAACAAGTCCCTGGCTCCTGGACTGGTACTTATGGACCCTAATGCAGAGAAATACCTCCCTATTGCACATGCATAGCACCTAAGACACAGCATATTCACGCCAATAAGGGACATAAAAGAGTGAAATGAGGTGTTAGAGGTAAGTACAGTATGGAAAATACAGTACAGTACAATATGAAACATTCTGGGTACTTACAGCAAGTCCCTAGCCATCTCGATGAATAACCGCCTCCTCTCAGACTCTGACAGTAAGAAGGATATCCTAAAGCACTTGCAGTACACTGTTCATGATGTCTAGCACAGAACTTAGTCATTTGCACTCAGAATTCCATTCTCTTAACACTGCGCACTCTTGTCTTACTTGCGCTCAATTGTACCTTAATGAAATAAGTGTTGCACTCTTCACTTTAAGTCTTTCCACCCTTGAAACCATTTTCTAAACAAAACACATTGAAGTTTATTTATGTTAAATTTACAGTCCATTAAATCTTTGTCTTTTCACTCAGAACTCAAATTCCTTAACACTATGCACTGTTTTTTTCACTGCACAACACTGTAAATTCCCATGTGGTCTAGTGGAGAAGTTCTTGGCATCTAATCACTGTCAGAGCCTGAGAGTAGCACATGAGAGTAGCACCTAGGGGTGCGTCGCTGGGTCGTGGTGATGGCGTACCCACTGCAGACGACTCTGAAGATAGGCGCAAACTCACATCGAGCGGTGACTCCACCGTGGCTAATGTGCTGGGCTGTGGCTCGGAGCATGAGGGCCTGTCTTGGGGAGGCAACGGAGTGGAGCCAGGGCTGGGCACAGCGGGGGTCACGGGCCTGAAAAAGCTGTCAATCGTTGATTGATGCAAGGAACGATGATTCTGACGATTGATGATGCGCTGCCTGAAAGCACGCACTTCCTCCACAAGTCCCAAGGGCCCCATCTCCCTGTCGCAGTCTGGGTGTTCCAGGTAGTCCAGAATGAACTCTAGGTGTTCCCGGAGTGCGCTCAGCTTGGGGATGGCTGGAATAGTGTCATGCTGAGAGGAGTCCGCATCATCGTCGCCGTCCTCGTCGGAATCTTCAAGCTGGGTACTGACACCTGCAACTGAAGATGCGATCTCGATATCAGACAGGGTCTGCTACCCAGGATCGCCCTCGTCATCATCCAACCACTCACACACTTCATCCACATCAACATCATCACCGTGCGCATGTAGACGTGCATGGAAGACATCCATGTCGAAACCTAGGAAATCGTGCTCCACATCCATTCCGAGAAGCAGACGAGACCAACCATTTTCTAGAGTTTTGACAGGGACTTCCTTCCATGCACTGGCCCAGTTGTAAATGGCAGACTTGATGATGTAGCGGCGAAGGTTTTCCAAAGTCCGCTGGCCTCGTGTGTCCCGTCCCTCCCTGCGCTCGTCCTCATCCTCGAGAACAACCATCACCTTGTCCAGGAACTTCCGTTGGTATAGGCGCTTCGTTGCCATGGTCACTCCTTGGTCCATTGGTTGGATGAGAGCAGTCGTATTAGGTGGCAGAAACATGCACCTAATGCGGCCATTCTCAGCCACCAAGTCCTTGTCACACAGGTGGGCAGGTGCATTGTCGAGGAGAAGGAGGACCTTTACCTGGTCACGTGGGATTCCCAGTTTCTCCGTTTGGTAATGTATGACCTCCTTGGCAAAATGGCGGTGGAACTAGTCTTTGAAGATGTGGCCTGTGAACCATGCCTTCTAAGGAATGGTACCAAACGACAGGAAGGACATCCATCACCCCACGAAGACACCGAGGTTGCTTTGCACGGCCAACAATAACAGGCTTAAGCCGGTGCATGCCGTTAGCATTAGCACAACACAAAGCAGATATCCTTTGATTCGAGAGCTTGCAGCCAGGTACACGCTTCTCCGTCTCCTCAGCTAGAGTGTTCATAGGCAAAGAGTGATAGAATAAACCAGTTTCGTCAGCGTTGTAGACTTGACCGAGAGTGAGGCCCTCCCTGTCAATCAAGCTCTTCACCTTGTGCTGAAACTCCTCTACTCCATCCTCGTTAGCGTCCAAAGCTTCGCCATGAGACTTACGATTGGTAAGGCCATGTTGTAACTTGAACACGAAGAGCCAGCGCTCGGATGCCTTGAAGTCTAGGGCGTCGTGAAGCCTTGCGAACTTCTCAGCAGCAGCCTTCAGCTCCGTCCCACGCACCATCACACCAGCAGCACGTTGCTGTCGATACCAAATCAACATGGAGCGGTCGACTTCAGCATACTTAGGAGTGAACATCATCTTCCTCTCTACGTTGCATTTGCTTTTCGACGAGAAGTCAGCCGTGTACTGCATGAGTTTGTCTCGGGATCTCTTAATATCAAACAAAGTAGATCGGGCCAGGCTGTACTCACGAAGGATGTGTGACGAAGACCATCCCGCATTCACTTTCTACAATATCTCCCCCTTCTTCTCCAGAGTCAAAACCACTCTCTTCCTCTTCTCAGGCGGCGGGGCCATCATCACACACACGAAGGAGAGGTATGAGAGCAAAAGGAGAGCCTGCAGCAGGTAAGGCACCACCACAAAAGCGAGCACGTGGGCAGCCGTGACAACGATCGTGCACTCGCGACAAGAGACAGGCGGTAAATGGGGAGGATGCAGGGGCGCTGTAGCAGATGTCGGAGGAATGATTCACCAAAACAAAGCTGTCCCGTGCCGCGCGCGCGCCAAGTTCAAATTATGGGCATGAAAAAGTCGGATTTTTTTCGATTTTTTTGCGGTTTTCGGACCATTTTGGGAATATTGGATCCCAGGACGATAATGTCCGGTAAGTGGGCGTACAGATAGTATGGGGATTACTGTACTGTCTTTCCATACAACCTTATCCAGACTTAAAACCAATCCTTTATTCTATTGCCATCATCTTTACTATGCTCAACTAAATTTGTTCATTTCATTTTGTTTTTGAAGGCTCAAACAAGCTTGCATGTGTCGGCCTTGGTCACTTAATGGCAATTCTCCATGCTGCTCGATCTCTGGCAGCTTCCCTATTTAGTCCCTTATCCCTGAGGTCACACTCAATGACCTTGTCCCAGGTCTTTTTCGGTCTACCTCTTTCTACACTACCCCCAACATTAATACGTCTCACTTTCTATACCCAAATATCATCCTCCATCTTCTCTATATGTCCAAACCATCTCAGTCTACCTTTCCTCATCACAACACCAATACACTTCAGTCCCATCCTACCTTACAACTCTTCTATTGTAAACCTAGCCCCCCCCTGGCCTTGCACTGGCAATGCACATCCACATAATTATTGCCATTTCTGTATGTCTGAGCCTGCGAATATCCTCTTCCTTTACTGCCCAGGTCTCACTACCATGGAGCATTACACTGCTAACACATCCCACATACAAAGATCCTTAGCACGGAGGGATTGCCCTCACAATGAAAGGAGAGGCAACAGCTCCCTGAACTTCTTCCAATTACTCCTCACTCTAGCCACAGTGCTAGCTCCAACCCCACCTCCAGCACATAACATGTCTCCCAAACACAAAAACTCTTCCACACATTCAAGAGACTCAACCAAATTCAATCCTTTCACTCTTGGCAATCTCAAATGCTCTCCCCAACACACCGCACACATGAAATCAGCATTATCTTGCAGTCTACCTCTAAAACCACTGCATCTCTTATGTATCTACTTATCACATACACTGCACAAAATGGAATTACTTCCCACACCCTTGTGGCAGATTGCACATGGCCACTCCCCCTCTTCTTTGACAATACTGCCACCAGCCCTGGTTATCATCGCTTTTATTTTATCTGTATTTACTCTTAACCCGTCACTTCCCGAGGTTTTCCACACCTCCGACATCCCCCAGTCCCGAGGTATTTTCGAAATTTTTTTTTTTTTGGCTAAAACCTTCGCTTTTGGTGAGAAACATCGAAAATTCATAGAGAAATCGCTCACCTGAGGTTTAAAATACCCAATCCAGGTAGGAGTTCCTCCTTACCTGACTGGGTTTTCTAACATGCTGGCACCAAAGAAAACGAGTTCTATGGGAGGGTAACTATTTTATCCACTCATAAACGGTATTTATTTATTTACTTGGTACGAATGTATATGTAGTATGAGAGTATATTGGTTTTCAAGCAGTAATAAAGGCATTATAAGCATTGTTTCACTCACTAACTAATCACCATACCTGACCTTTTTTTGCCACATTACCTGATCATTATTTCTGGCTGTTTCTTCTTCTAATGCTATGTAAACATTGTCCTCCACATTGTCATCGATTGGGGAATCACTCTGGCCCTGAATATCTTTACCAGCCAGGTCACTGGTAACAGGTCCTTTGCCAAGATAATGGTGTGAGGGGGGGAGGGGGGAGGTTATGCGGTGTAAGGCATTGTCCCTGCTTGGCATCTTGTAGAGGAATAGAGGAAGGTGTCCCGTGTATACATACGAAAAATCACGCGCGAAAATTGAAAATTGTGCAAATTACGGACCTTGCAATTGCACGACGTACTGGTACGTCGCCGGGACTGGCAAATGCAAATCGTTGCAACGTACCCATACGTCGACGGGACGGGGCGGGTTAAACCCATGTGCCCCATACCATCTCTCCACTTCCTAAATCTTTCCTCCACCTCCCTTTTATTCTCTGCACTCAACACCAATCATCAGCATACAACATCTCCCATGTAGGTCCATCTCTGAAGCCACGTAAGGGGACTTCAAGTACCATAATAAACAACAAGGGGCTCAAGACTGACCCCTGATTCACACCAACATTCACGAAAAACTCCTCACACAAATCTCCCTTCACCCTTGCCTGGGTGCGAGCACCCACATACATGGGCATAACCAACCTAACCAGCCAATCCTCGATCCCAAGCCTTCTCATTACCCACTAAACCATCTCTCTAGGGACTCTGTCAAAGGCCTTCTCCAAGTCAACAAAAAAAAAAAGTACAGTTCCCTTTTCTTTCCTACATATTTTTCCTGAAACTGTCAAACAATGAATAAGGCATCAGTGGTCCCTTTGCCCGGCATAAACTTAAACTGCATCTCATCAATGTTCACTCTTTCTCTAATCATACCTTCTAGAACTCTATTGTCTTTATTATCTGGTCTAAAAGTTTTATGCCTCTATAATTTCCTCTTTCCAGGGCATCATCCTTCCCCTCGCACACATCTACAGTTACACTCTTCAGTCAGTCATCTGGGATACCACACTCATATATAATCGTATTAATGAAATCAATGACTAACCCCACTCCTATATTTCCTGAGGCTTTCAAAATTTCAGCAGTCAACCCAGACACACCTGCTGCCTTCCCCACATAAATCCTGCTGATTGCCCTGCTCACAGTAGCACCGTCAATCAAAGGCCAAGGGTCAGAAACTGGATCTGCTGACTCCAAACCATCCCTGTCCCAAGCTCCTCATTCAACAACCAGTTGTAGTGCTCTCTCCAGGTGTCTTTAATATTCCCACTCTTCACAACTACCTTTCCCTCATCATTCTTCATACACTTCACCTATGATATCCCTCTTCTCCCTCTTCATCTGATATGCCACCTTAAATATCATATTCTTCCTTTCCACACTACTGTATTTAGGTTATCAAGTAAAATTCTGCTAAAATAATCTCTTCCAGTCTCCCACTCCAACGGTATTCATCCACTTAACTGCTGCAAATTAAAATTGTCAATCTCATGTTTTCCATGCATATTATATGGCTTAACAACAGCAACTTATATAATGAGGAAATAAAATTTTCATATTCAAATCCCTGCAAATGACAAAAAAAAATATAATGGAGATAATATAGGCGACCATCATCCACTCACTTGATGTAGTGCTGCCTACTTCTTCCTTAGCCTGTATCATTCTTTTTCTGTGCCTGCCCTCCTCGCTTCCTATTTCTCCCATCTTTCCTGTCATTTCTTATTGTTTTTCTTTCCTTTACAGGTGGCTTTACATTGAGTGACAAGCCAAATGGTTTCCTGTAAGCCAAGAAACCATTTACAACGCTGGGTTGTAACCATATAACCAAACCATACGTGCTCCCTACGTGTCAGCAAGTGGGTTGGTGGAGGGTTAGTGCCCCTCCCCGTAAAACAAATAACTGAAGAGTCAAATGGCCACCCCTTATGGGATTATGGCGTCTGGCAATAGATAGATAGAACTACGAAAACTTTGATTCATGGAAGGTGAAGTTCAGCTGTTACTAATTAACCCCAGTCTGCAAACACGTACGGGAAAAAATTATTTTAACTGTTTCAGTACAAGTAAAAGGCACAGGGTTCTTGTGAATGATGAACTGTGCTATGAAATTAGAAGGAGATACAAAATCCTATACATATAAGTATCTGTCAAGAACAGACAGAACCATCATTAACCCATTAACTGTGCATGGCAGTTTTTTGGAGGTGTCCATGGTGCGTACCCACAGGAGTAAAAATGAAATTTCCCAAAGGCCAAATTTTGTCTTAGGAATTGAAAGAACACATGCCAAAGTATGTTGCAATGAAATATTAGCTCAATGTTTACCTTGGTAAAGCCATGGATGAACATCGAAGTGTCTGATCCCCTAATGGAATGTATGGTTTTCATTTTCTTTTCGGTTTTGGTTTCAGTTTTGAAGGTTCAAACATGCTTGCATGGGTCGGCCTTGGTCACCATGGCAGTATATTCGAAATTCACCTGCGCAGCCAGGGCTGTATTGAGCAGTCGCACTCAGAACAGTCCAGGCTGTATAGAGCAGTGAATGGGTTAAAATATTTAGTTTCCCGCAATCTTCTAACAAACAGCATAGCATACAAGCCTATGCAATGTCTACCTTCCCCTTTCTTAAAGTTGAATCCATGTGAAGTATGCATAAAACATGACAATGATGATGATAATGAATGAAATAATTTTGTCCTTTACTTATGGCACTGGTGGGACGTGGTGGCAACCATCCATTCCCTTGATGCAGTGCTGCTGATCACCATCATTTCTTTTTCTGTCTACCCTCCTCTCTTCCCAGTCCCCCATCCTTCATGTTATGTTTTTACTCTTATTCCACTTCAATGAGGCTTACACTGAGTGACATGCCTAATGGTTTCCTGTAATCCAGGAAACCATCTATGAAACCGTTTACAATGCTGGGTGATAGCTATATAACCAAATAATGGATCGATGTGGAGCCTACTATTGTCCCCCTGTTACATGGGTGCAGAGATGCATATGCAGCATCCAACTGGGAACAAAACCTCCACACTTTGCCATGCACCCCAGGTGGGGCAATGTGTACTGCAGGGCAACATTGGTTCGTTGCATGAGACAGCCCTGCTGGGGCATACTACCAGGCTTCATCTTACTGTATTACTAATATCTTTTACTTCATAAACTACTAATGAGACATGCTTATGCTTTTAAAAGTCCCAAAACTGTTCTAACATCAAATATTTTGAAAAGGACAATAATCCATAGTATATCATCATCATCTAATCCCGTGTTGCCCCATGAGGAGTATAGAAGCCCGGGGCCAGGCACGTTGGTCCTGACATTTAAGATGAGTGTGACCAATCTCTCTCATCCCTGAGTGGCATTTCGTGAACAAGAAACCCCAACCTCCCCTTGGATATAAACCTGCACATGCTCAATCTGGTTGGAGCACCTTAATTACCCACTAAACCACCAGGTGCCATAAGTTGGTTATATGGCTACCACCCAGTGTAGTAAACGGTTTCCTGGAGTACAGGAAACCATACAGCTTGTCACTCAGTGTAGAGTCACCCACAGACAGGGGAAGGAGGAAAGAACAAAGGAAAGAAAGACAGAAGAGGAAAGAAGGAAGAAAGAGAAGTACAGGCAGTCACCCTAGAGCAGCACAACATCGAGTGAGTGGATGGTGAGCGCTCCAACCTAGTTACAAATTCAATAAGCAAACAACTGTCAGTGATACACAAATATACATTAGCCACATGACTCCAAGGAAAATTGTATTCCTGATGTTCCAAGAGACACAAGAACAATGTAACTACAATACTAAAATATAGCACAATTTTTTCTGAGGGTCTGATTTAAAACATAAAAAGGCAAAATAAGCACATTAAAATGTTTCATGACCTTAGAAAAATAAATGCAATTTGAAATAATCTGATGCTGTAAATTAATTGAGACTTGAAACTGCATCACTTGTCTGCATTTCAAGAGAGAGAGAGAGAGAGAGAGAGAGAGAGAGAGAGAGAATACTTAAGTTAGAGTATTTACTAAATATCTAAACAAGCATGTCTATATATGCTAAGTAACTATAATACAGTTACCCGGATGTTTTGTGCAGGAATGGTTAATATACATGTAACTTGGGTGGGGGAGTGAGGAACTTTTTTTCTAACTCAAATGCAAAAGTTGTATCAGAATTGTGCTACATACCTTCCCATCTTGTCTGAACAAGAGAAACAGGGTTAAGATGACACTAACTATGATGATAAAGTGATCATGCATGGTGTACTGCAAGAGGTATATGCTATGTGGTATCTTATGCATTTACAGTTTCCACAGTTTTCTGTGACAGACTAAGATGAAATCATTGCCATATTATGAACTGCCATATACAGGGTACATCAAAGACTGAGCCTCTACACAGTGAGGACTCACCCTCTCTTAGGGTAGGAAAGGGAGTCTGGATGATGATGATATAAAGAAACAAAGGCAATACCTATAAAAAATTTACATACTGTACAATCATTCACCAGGAAACATTACTGGTCAACTAAGTCTCTTTCTTGATTTCTGCTGATATATCTAAGTACTGGTAAATTATAATGTTCATATGAGTTATCACAATTTTATATTATAATAAAACACACACACACTATACCATACAAAAGCATATACATACATTCAAACATACACATCAACAAACATCATATAAATATATATATACATCTTGAAAGGCAGTCTTGTTCACATAACGGTCACTTTGCAAGCTGAATAGTTTCCTGCTGTAATCCTGCTTAGTGTCCCTAACTCTGAGATCTCTGCTAGGAACTTCTCAAAAACACCTACATAAACTACATTAACCCGCCCACTCCCCCAGCTTTTTTGTGGGATACTGATGATGGTGATGGTGATTATGATGATGAAGACTATGACAATGATGATAACATGTAAAAATTGATGGTCCCATGTATCCAGTACATATCTCCCAAAAGCACCTATTATCCAGAGCAATATGTGGTACTGTGCAGAATTCAGTATGTATTTCTAGTATGATTAAGGATGGAAGTTTAGAGGGTAATGTACCTGAAAGGGTAAAACAAGAAAGAAAGGTTTCTGGTTCCTTGAAAGCAGTGATAAGGAACAGGGATGTGTGCATGGAAGTAAAAATGTCGCTGCATGACAGTACAGTAAAACCTCAATATAACGGACTTCAATAGACCGGAATTCGCTTTTATCGGACTTCAGGAGCTACTGGACTAAATTCCTATATATTGGAAAAAGTCCGATAAAGCCAGAAGCAGTCCGGACTGCCTGACCACTTCAGGTATGTTCACCACAATGAGGTAAATGAAAGACATGTTTATCAGTGTACAGTACAGTGTTATTACATATATTATACCATTTGATTAATGTAGTGAAGTTACAACACAGTACAGTATCGCAGTGGTAGTCAAAACGGTTTAAAAACCGTTCATGCGATCCGGACTATTGTCTGATATATCGGAAAAAGTCCAGGTTAGCAGGGGGATGTCCAGATGTCGCTTTTATCGGAATTTCGTATTTTTCAATATGGCTTGGGCCCCACTTACTCCGTTACAGTGAGGTCTTGTCTTACTGTACTGTGATACCAACTCTAACATATGGAAGTGAAGCCTGGACCTTCTAGGAGGGATATAAGTCAAGAAAGCAGTGGAAATGAGTTACCTGAGAGAAGCATGTGGTGTCACATAGAGGGACAGACTGACATATAAGGAAGTGAAGGAGCATTGTGGTATGGATGTGGATGTGACATAATGCGTTAGAAACACATTGAAGTCGTTTGGCCACATGGAAAGGATGGAGAGCAAGAGACTGATGTTGAGAGTGTATGTGGGTAAGGTGGAGGGGAGGAGAGGGAGGGGGAGGCCAAGGATGAGATGGAGGGATGGAGTGGAGTGGTATTTGAGAGAGGGTATGTGTGAGCTGGAAGCAGGGCAGTGAAATGGTGGGGGACAGGGCAACATGGAGGCAATTTGTTTGTGGCCATCCCTTATGGGATTAAGGCATCTGGCAACAGATGGATAGATAGAAAGATTTCCAGTATGGGTGATTATATTATCATACTTCACCAACCCCACAATTTTTTGTCTTATACTTTCTCATTTGCAACCACAAAGTAACTGGCAAACCAAAATCAACATTTTCATCACTACTATTCTCTGTAACTCCTCAGCATCCTACTTTCCTGATGGTTAACAAATGCGTAATGATATGCACTACTGCTACAATCATCATTATTTCTCAATTACTGTTACTCCACTAGTTACATATGGCCAGTCCTCATTATAAGTCAGGGCTGCGTTCCAAAAATATCTCTTATTTTTTCATACAAACGGTACTGTACATAAGGCGAAACTGACAGATCAGTTTATGGTAAACTTGAAAACAATAATCAGTATCCTCCTTAGTGGCCAAAAGCCATGACCTAGACACATCTGTCACCTACCACTAACTTCCCTTTAATTCACAGTGTACTCACCCTCACTCCTATCCTCTTTTGGAGTCTGTGTCACCTTAGAGTGATGGATTGTTCACTGGCTCTGGCTCAGTCTACTCAAGGAGATGCCGATTATTGCTTTCGAGCGTACAGTACAGTGTAATCTTTAAAAAATACTCATCACACCCAGTCTCGAGGATTCTTGAGGACCTCTGTGATCTTGTATTCTGGTGAGCCTGGTTGTGGCTGGTGCATGTACTCCCACCGCTGCAAGAACAACTAGTGTCAGCACAGCGCAATGCTGGTAAACCAGTACAGTAACATTTTCACTCATAAATTTTTCATGTTAAAGACAATGCAAGTTCTGTAGTCTATTCCAACTAACACCAGCTGCTTTATTCAGCTCACAGTGAGCACAGGTAAAAGGCATGAGAGGTTTAATCCTGTAACCATCAATAATCTCATGGTTGGGGCAATTCTAGTGTTCTAGTCCAGCTAATGTAAGATTACAGTATTATATTCAAATGACAGTACCACAGCAGCCTGAGTGTTAACATACAGTACTTTGGACCACTTACCTTTGCAACACTATAAAAATCCAGCAAACCCTTGTTTTATGACGACGACGTGATTGGAAAAATCCATTGCTTATTAAATTATTGAATATCGTCAGTTATAACGTGGGTTCAATGGGGATACACCTTTGGCCAAAGGTCACTCACACAATGAAGTCTAAGAACAAGATTAATCATCTCACCAAAACTGTTAGTTATTTCACTTCACTGTACTTCCTGGCTGCTTACCCACCAAAAATAAGCCTAAAAAATAAGTTACCAACTCACCTATGCTGGTAGTTATTCAATGGAGATATGTTTTTGGGCAAGGGTTACCCATCCAACAAAGTCAAAGACAGGTTTCTGTCTCACCTAAACTGGTAGCTATCTCACTTCACATGCTGTTGATCACTCAAATTAAGTCTAAAAATCAGGTACCAGCTGGTAGTTATTTCAATTCACTGCGGTTCACTTGTTGCTTGAACTCCAACACCACACTAACTTTCCATCACAGACACACACCCAACAGTGAATGAGTGTAAAACACGTCATCATGGAACAAATAAATGACTCTAAGCTTGCATGTCAGCAATCATATAAGCGAAAATGCGATCATATATCAAAACAGCTATCATATCAAAACAATGTCTTAACTTTTTAGTTATTAGCAATTCATCGGATACCGGTTCACTGCACAACAGGGGCCTGCTGTACTGCCTATTAATCATCATCCTAACACTAATCCACATTATTAAATGAAGGCAGGATCCAGAAAAAGGAAAAGTAATCACAAAGTAAAACTGATGATAGTAGCTACCTACTGATATTTTATTCTATTTATTAATGACAGTTAAGATTCAGCAGTGAAAATTCAGTTGAATTCAGTCCAGTTCTGACAAAATGACAAACCTGTTCATGGAAATATGTTCTCATTTGATTCTACTGAGGATAAGCCATGGTCTGGTCTGACAATTCAGTTCATTGAGTTCTAAGGGCAGGGCAGGGGGTATAGCCTAATAAAGAATACAGTAGGTCTGACACAGACTTATTGAAAAAAAATCCAGAATCATCCTCCCAGTCCAACACTGGTCTGATCACTTTAGCAAATCCGGATCTGATTATCCTTCCCCTCTCCCCTCCTCCCCTTTTTTAAATGCAAGGAAGAGGTAACCTAAAAGCCCAGTCCCAGCTCTAACTCATCATTCAAGCCTTTAAATTACTGACTACTTGATCACGTTTCTCTCACAACACTTGTAATGAAAATGACTCAATTAACTGCCAAATACTGTATTGAAAAAAAAGGAAGGGGAGGAGGTTACAAATTGTGTTATGTTATTGGTGGGGGTGCTCATCATCCACTCATTCAATATAATGCTGCTCTCAGATGCCTGCCCTTTCCACTCTTCCTTCTCTCTTTCCGTCCTTCCTCTTCTGTCTTTCTTTCCTTCATTCTTTCCTCTTCCTTCTGTTTATGGGTGACTCTACACTAAGTGACAAGCCAAATGGTTTCCTGTCCACCAAGAAACATTTACAATGCTGGGTGGTAACCACATAACCAAATTATGGCACCCGGTGGTCTAGTGGGAAATTAAGGCACTCCAATTGGACTGGGCTGGTGCAGGTTTACATCCACTGGGTGGTTGGGGTTTACTGCTCACATAATGCCATTCAGGGATGTGCGCAACTGGTCACTTTCATCTTAAATGTCAGTACCAACTTGCCTAGCCCCGGGCTCCTATGCTCCTCACGGGGCAACATTGAATTAGATTATGAATGAATGAATGAATCTATCCATACACACTTCATGCATCCAGTTCCATTCTAGTTTTCAACTTCCATCTTAAAAAAAAAAAAGAAAAAAAAAAAAGAAAAAAAAAAAAGTAATTCCTCAATTATCCAGACGTCCCATATCTGGACATGCTCCGTATCCAAATGTTAGGCCTTGGCTTTGTTATGCTGGCAGAGTATGAACATTAATAAAACTTTTGTAAATAATATAGTGTACAGTACAATCCCAGATATCCAGTATCCATCTAACCAGTATTATCAGACAACCAGGAAAATTCATGGACTGGCAAATATGTCAACAAAAATATAAGTGTGTGCCACTTTGAATGCCCACTCCTGCATGAGATAGTCACAAATCACATGAGACTGGGTGAAGTCGGGAGATGTGAAGTGAAAGCATTTCTGGCTAAGGTCATTTCCTAGTTAATCCCCTTCCCAGCCCCCCCCCCCTCATTCCCTTCCTCCAATTCAGTCACCCTCCATACTTCCACAAATCACCGGTCAGGCTACTGCCACCAGTCAGTAAACAAGCACTCTCGCGTTGTTGTGTCGTGATAGTGATTTGTATACTTTGTGATTCCTAAAGTGCAAACCAAACTTAAGAGTATTGCACTCACCTTGAAAAAGAAGTTGGACATAATATGTAATGGACTTGAACAAAGTGAACATTACATGACATTGGTAACAAAACTGAACATAGGAAATTCCACAATTTATGATATCAAGTCTCAGAGACCCAAGCTCAAGGAGTTTTTCACGAAAAGGAAGAACAGGAAACCATTTCCTATGCTGGGTGGTAACCATATAACCAAATTTTGGCTCCTGGTGGTTTAGTGGGTAATAAAGGTGCCCCAATCAGATTGAGCCGGTGAAGGTTTATATCCAAGGGATGGTTGGGGTTTATTGCTCATGTAATGCCACTCAGGGATGAGTGAGGCTGGTAACTCTCATCTTACATGCCAGGACCAACTTTCCTAGCCCCGGGCTCCTACATTCCTCATGGGGCAATGTAGGATTAGATGATGGATGGATGGATGGATAGATGAAAAAAGGCACACTCTTCATTGGCTGAAAATGTGTGGTACAAACACCCAAAGAAGTGATGACCCGATTCCCAGTACCTTTCGCTCAGAAAGTGGTATCTGGCAACTGTCGCGGCCTAGTTATATTTCCTATACTGCACACCGGAAAGAGAAGTATTTAGGTAAACAACATAAAAAAGCAATATATAAGCATTATTGCCATGTACATCTCGCATTACGGAAGAGGAAACCACAATATACTAAAGTTGAGGTTTAGCAGTACGAAAGAAAGTGAAATGTACAGCCTATCACTCAACAGTTTCAGGGTTAAAATGCAGAGAAACTCTTGTAATACTTACTTTACATCCTGAATCAACAATGCTGAAGGAAAAATGTCCTATAAAATAAATCACACAAATATTGGTAATGTTGAAATCACGAGTGCCATCAACTCAGAAAAATAAACATCTAAAAAGATATTAATATCCACACTTAATTCTCTATGCGGGATGCTGTTTACACGGGAAATCCCATGAGTGCTGTAGAAAGATGGATCATCAACACAATACTATAGCCTGTCATTGCAAGCAGATTATTGCTCTTTCTTTAGCAAATATTCCAGCAAGACAAATATCCTGGCAACTTAACATCGAGGAGGGCAGTTAACGGATAGATAAGCAATACAGACTGAGGTAGAACACAGAAAATTTGCCAGATGGAGCCCCTCCTAGCACAACACATGACCAAGACAGACAAATTATTGCATGTGCCCAAGAACAACCCCTAACCACTTGTGTTGCTATCAAGAAGCAAATTAATCTGCCGATATTCAATTAGATATTCAGTTAGTGAAACCAATGCAATTACTAGGGGAAAATTGGTCAATTTATTCACACGATGAAAATCTATCTATCTATCTATTGCAAGACGCCTCAATCCCGTTTGGGGTGGCCACAAACAAATTGCCTCCACGTCATCCTGTCCCCCGCCATTTCACTGCCCTGCTCCCAACTCACACCCCCCTCTCTCAATTCCACATGTAATAAAATACGTAGAGCAGTTTCATGAAAGAACTAAACAGCGAGAGGATGACAGTCAAAAGTAAAAGTGCGACAATGAAAACTTCAGACGAAAAGGACTGTATAAAAGGGAGGAAGGGATCGTCACAAAGACCGAAACATCCACTCACTCCCATGACAAGACAATGACTGACTAAAGTAAGGCCTTCCAGGCAGTGTTGCCAAAGGAAAACCATAGAAATCCACTAGACTGGTCTCAAAAGTAGTAAAAATCTGCCAGACTGAGGGAAATTAAAAACAATGTCAGACAGGACTTTAAAAGAATGCCAGATACACGGAAAACATTAAAATTTTTACCAGCCAGATTGCTCTTAAAACCTTTAAATTTAGTGGGAAAATTTCTACATTGGTAACACTGCTGGCATGAATCGTGACGAGTGGAAACGTGCCAGATGTCACTTTTTACTCAATTACTGTTATTGGCCTAAAAAGAAATACATGCTAAACTTAACTAATATTTTTGCAAGATAAGTTTTTTTTACACAATAAATAATGTTTGCAGGGAAGGCAAAGATTGTTTCCGTCTCCTAACTCTCATTCAAGTGAACGTTGCCAGACCCAGGGAGTTTGTCCGAAACTTAAAGAAAGCGAGTTATCACATATTTGGGCGATCATACAGGTATGGTTTTCTATCTAATGAACTGGCTCTACCAATAAGCTTGTAGTATCTTACAGTATCTTGGCAAATCCATTCTGCTAAATACAGTATGACCTCACTATAACGGACTAAGTGGGACCCAAGCCAGTCCGAAAAACGCGAAATTCCGATAAAAGCGACATCCGGACTTCCCCCTG
The DNA here is from genome assembly GCF_032717465.1 of Coenobita brevimanus. Classification (NCBI taxonomy): domain Eukaryota; kingdom Metazoa; phylum Arthropoda; class Malacostraca; order Decapoda; family Coenobitidae; genus Coenobita; species Coenobita brevimanus. The sequence continues at coordinate 23,829,042 of NC_137029.1, read as the reverse complement.
CTAACCCGGACTTTTTCCGATATATCAGACATTAGTCCGGATTGCATGAACGGTTTTTAAACTTTTGACTACCACTGCAGTACTGTACTGTGTGATAACTTCACTACATTAATCAAATCGTGTAATATATATAATAATACTGTACTCTACACTGATTAACATGTCTTTTATTTACCTTATTATAGTAAACATATGTGAAGTGGTCAGGCAATCCGGACTGCTGGTGTTATCGGACTTTTTCCGATATATAGGAATTTAGTCCGGTAGCTCCTTGGGTCTGATAAAACCGAATTCCGGTCTATTGAAGTCCGCTATACCGAGGATGGAAGTAATGCGAGTATAAGTGGCTGGGGAATGGCTGGGAGAAGGAGAGAGGTGAGAAGACAGGAAGAAATCAGTAGGATAGAAGTTGTGGAAGCAATGAAGAAAGTTAAATCGGAGAAAGCCCCAGGAATTGATGGAGTGTGTGGTGAAATGCTGAAGCATGGGGGAGAGATAGTAGTAGAATGGATGTGGAAGATGTGCAGATTGGCCTGGGAGGATGATAGAGTCCCGGAGGATTGGAAGTCAGGTATAATTATTCCCTTGTACAAAGGAGAAGGGGAAAAAGAAGTGTGTGGTAATCATAGGGGCATTTGTCTTCTTAGTATAATAGGAAAAGTGTATGGTAGGATACTTATAGACAGAGTTAGAGAAAGAACAGAGAAATTAGTTGGAGAAGAACAGGGAGGCTTTAGGAAGGGAAGAGGTTGTGTAGATCAGATATTCATCCTTAGATCTTTAGTGGAAAAGTTTCTAGAGAAGGGAAAGAAGTTGTATGCGGCTTTCATGGATTTGGAGAAAGCATATGACAGGGTCGATAGACAAGGATTGTGGAAAGTGTTAAGAATATATGGAGTAGATGGGAAGTTGCTGAATGCTGTGAAGAGTATGTACGATGGTGCGAAGGCTGCAGTGCGTGTGGATGGTGAACTAAGTGAATTTTTCCCTTTGAAAGTTGGGTTGAAACAGGGATGTGTCATGTCTCCATGGTTGTTTAATCTGTACATGGATGGGGTAATAAAAGAGGTACAAGGTAGGGTAGTGGATGTTGGAGTGGCCCTGGTGAGAGAGGATAGTGTTTGGAAACTCCCTGTACTGTTGTTTGCAGATGATACTGTGTTGTTGAGTGAAGACGAAGGGGAGCTGCAAGGCTTGGTGGACGAGTTTGGGAGAGTGTGTAAGAAACGGAATCTAAAGTGAATGTAGGGAAGAGTAAAGTGATGGTCTTTGAGAGAGGTGAAGTCAGTGAATGTACAGCGAGGTTGGATGGTGAGGAATTGGAAAATGTGAGTACGTTTAAGTACTTGGGTAGTGTGATGAGTATGGATGGAGGTTTGGAGGGTGAAGTGCTTGAAAGGGTACAGCAGGGAAGAAAGGTTGCTGGTTCTTTGAAAGCAGTAATAAGAAACAGGGAAGTGAGCATGGAAGTTAAAAAGTTACTACATGACAGTATTGTGATACCAACTCTAACGTGCGGAAGTGAAGCTTGGACGTTGTTGGAAGGACACAAGTCACGAGTGAGAGCAGTGGAAATGAGTTATTTAAGAGGAGCCTGTGGAGTCACATGGAGAGACAGGCTGACGAATGAGGATATAAAGGAGCGTTGTGGTGTTGATGTGGATGTGATAGGAAGCGTTATGAGGAACACACTGAGGTGGTTTGGCCATGTGGAGAGGATGGAGGGTGAAAGACTGACGAAGAGAGTGTATGTGAGTGAGGTGGAGGGGGTAAGAGGGAGGGGGAGGCCGAGGATGAGATGGAGGGATGGGGTGGAGAGGTATATGAGAGAGGGGGGTGTGAGTTGGGAGCAGGGCAGTGAAATGGTGGGGGACAGGGCGACTTGTAGGCGATTTGTTTGTGGCCACCCCAAACGGGATTGAGGTGTCTGGCAATAGATAGATTGATAGAAAACATGGAAAAATTAACTTAAGAAATAAATCTTCAGCATTTACTGGTGAACTGATTTTGGAAAGAGGTGTTGTACAGTAGAATTATCATGACTCCCATATTCACACTTTTGCATGCAGCAGCAGCTCACCAGTTTATTCTCCATCTGACTGCTGTCACTTTACCCCTCGCTTGCCGCAGCTGTTTTGCCGATGATGAAATACATACGAATTGAAAGCAAAGTAATTTTATCCAACAAAGCAAACCAATATTTCTATCAGCCATATTTTATCTTCTATGACAGTGCAAATGCATTCTAAGATGAATCTATATAGTAATCCCTCATTTATCCCGACGTTCCATTCCCAGTCATGCTCCGTATGTGGATGTTAGGCCTTGGCTCTATTAGGTCTGTACCCAGATTTATTTATCCGTAACTGGACGTAAAAGTTCTGGCATCGGCAGCTGACCGTCCTAAAAAAAAAAAAAAAAAAAAAAAAAAAAAAAAAAAAACGTTGGGTGGCTCGTTGGCCTCTCTGTTCACATGCGGGGGAACAGACAATAACCCACAAGCTGAGCTAAAATGGCTGTCTGGGTCCCTAGTGAAAGGTGAAAGTTGTCTGGACGCCTGGATTATTCATAACATACCACCAGCACGTGAGTGATGCTGACCACAACCCACTGCAAATGCTTGTCCATCTCCCCACAGAATGGCCAAAGTCGTCCGGCAGCTAGGATCACTGCTAACGTACCGCCAGCATGCAAGTAATACTGACCAAAACCCACAAGCTGACTAAAAAAAGCCTGTGCACCTCCTCACCGAATGATGAAAGTCCTCCGGCCAGCCTCCCTTCTCCTTCTCCCTCCCCACCATCCCTCCTCCATCCCCTTCAATGCTCCCCGCTGCCCAGGCTCAGGCTTACTTCCCTCCCCTCCCCATTCCTCAGTCCTACCCCACCAACATGCTGACAACCATCCATGAATGAGTTTTTGAAGTTTTTGGCAATTTATTCAAGTACTACTGGTTGTATCAAAATTCCAAAAAAAAACACTAGAAAGCTCATGAAATTCTGCATCTAGACATATGCTTAGCTCTTGCACGGTGTGGGCACAATTTGGCGCAAGGATGTTGGGATGTCATTTGAAGGTACTGTATTTTTTACTTGAACAAATTTCTTCACATTGCATATCTGCACATTCACTCATCAGCTTTGTGTGTTTTTATTAGCTTATAGTACAAACAACAGCAAAGATGATGGTATAAAATTTATACCAATACTGTATTACCAATTTCCAAGGGCAGGGTAGTACTTGGATGGGTGACCGCCTGGGAACACCAGATGCTGTTGGCATAACGTTCTCCCTACGTCTAAAGTGGGGTTGGTTGAGGATTAGTGCCCCTCCTTGTAAAACAAATAACTCTAAGCCCTTGGCCACCCCATTTGGGATACATGGCATCTGGCAATGAATGAATGAATGAATATTTGGCTGTGGACCCCCCCCTCCCCCCACAGAAGCAGACATCACTTGGTGTCCCAGAAACTTTACTGTTTTGGAAACTGTCTTCATTGACTTTCTGGTGGATTTTTGTTGTTAATGCATTGCTTTCTTAGTGTCAAGCATTACACTGGGTATTCCCTTATGATTGTCACAGTTATGAGGGATACTGCACATTATATGTAGAATACTTGTGGATATATTAAGCTCACTGAGTGTTGTTGGGAAGGTTTATGGAAGAATTATTGTTGAGAAAGTAAGAGAGGTATCAGAAGTCCTATTCAGTGATGAACAGGGTGGCTTTAGAGTGGCAAAGGATGTGTGGATCAAATATTTGCGGTGAGACAGATGGTGGAGAAGGCTTGTGAGAAGGACTATCAGGTGTTTATGGCATTTATGGATCTGGAAAAAGCATATGACAAAGCAGACAGAGAATGATTGTGGATCGTTTTGCACAAGTACGGTTTAGATGATAAGCAGCTAGATGCCGTCATGAGTTTTTATGATGATAGTGAGGCATGTGTAAGCATAAGTGGGCATCAAAGGGATGGTTCACAATCAATGTGGGTGTGTGACAAGGTTGTGTGATGTCCCCTTGGTTGTTCAATATACATATATGGATGGGGTGACAAGAGAAGTAAAAACACGAGTAATGGAGAGAGGGGTGGCGTTGGTAATTAATGGAATATCTCAAATCTGTTGTATGCTGATGATGTAGTGCTACTTGCAAATACCGGACAAGAGCTTGGTAGACCAATGCAGAGTTTTGCTGATGTCTGTAAATGTAGTGCCTACAGAGTAAATGTAGAAAAAAGTAAAGTGATGGTAATTAGAGGCTTCACCAAACCCTGTTTCAGAGGTCTGTGACCAGGTGGTCTAGCATCGTCCAGCCTCGATTAAATATTTTTGCAGGATTTTAAAGACATGTGAAACTGTACCTAATACTAAGTTTATAATAATATTGCTATTTATAGGAATCTTTTTTCCTATTCAATTACATATATATACCTGTAAAGGAAGAATAACCAGGCTTTCAGAGAATCTTAGATCGGGGACTAAAATAATCTGCTGTCTATTTACATATACAGTAATCCCTGTACTTTCCGGACACCCACTATCCGGACTCCCCACTTACCGGACATTGTGGGCCTGGACCTTCAGAACCCAAAAATGGCCAAAAAAAGAAAAAAATCCCCCCAAAATCCAAATTTTTTCACACCCGTAATATGAAATTGCCACGCACCGCATGCCACCAAGCAGCTGTTTACACCACGGCCCCTTCAACCCAGCCTTCCTCCCCCCCTCCCCCCTCCCCAGAATGGTTGCCATTTGGTATTTTTCATTACGAAATGTGGGCCAATTTGGTATTGAAAAGTTCGTTTGGTAGTGAATCAGCATGATCCTTACCAAACAGATTTTTCACATGTATGAAGATATAGAGAATGGAGATGATGGACTGTCTGCTTTCTTTGATTAATCTGCTAGCACACACTGTGCAAAAATAAACATGCTGCTGATTATAAGGAGAGTGATTATTTCCATTTGTACATATAATTAGTGAAGAATAAATGCCTCCTTTAAGAATTTGGTAATGAAAATTGAGGAGTTTGGTAATGTGGCCGAGTTCAGATCTGGCAACCCTGTCTCCAGTTACTGCCTACCCTTCGTTCAGGGTAGACGTCCATCGCAGTGGATGCCACATGTGCTCGTTTTTTATGAATAAACAGTGAATAAACAGTAATATCTCGCCACCAGACCACATGGGAATTTACAGTGTTGTGCAGTGTTAAGAAATTAGAATTTAGAGTGCAAAGGATTAAATGTGGTGTGAGTGTGGAGTGCAAAGTGGCTTTGAAACTGGCGGTTGAAGCTGGCATGGTGCAATTTAGAAGAATGTGCAGTGTTAAACAATTATAACTCACAGTGCAAAGAATAAAGTGTAGCACAACACTGGATTACTATATGTGTTTCAAGAGCATTTTCAAACCTACCAGAGCCTTAGAGAGTTAGAGGAGGCAGCCATAGACGTGCTCTAAGTACAGTACCCTGTACACTGCTAGGCCTAAGTATTTTCCATACTCACTTCTAATGCCTCATTCTCTGGTTTCTTTTCATTTATTTCATGCTCTATGTCCATTATTGGTGTGAATACAGTCTTAAACAGGTTTAAATAAGAGCTATGGATGTCCGGTAGGGAGTTATTTAGGTGGCTTTCAAAGTTAGGCTGGGTTAGGGTCCTTAATTATCAGTCCAGGAGCGAGGGGCCCACTTTCCGGACAGGACCACTTTTCGGAGATGCCTTTGGCTCTATTACATTGCATTGTGGAGGGATTACTGTATTTGAATAAATCGTGTGCAGTTAGTAAAAGGAGATTATCTTCATGACTTCTGATGTGTGTGTTTTAGCATGCTTTAAAGAAGTAAGCTGTTCCACTGAAAATAATGTACTGTACTTAACAAATGCTTAGTTGGTGAATCAGGCATAATACAAACAAAAGGCAGTGCAGTACAACACTATAACCGTAGCAGAGTACGAGGAGTTGAAGTGTAAACTTGCTAAACTGTGCAATGGAGCCAGGGAAATATTCAAAAGAATTCTTTGTTAGACTTAGGCTACTAAGACGATCGAGACGTTCAACAGGTCCGTACTGTTATGAAAATTCATACGTCAGGCAGGGCAGCATACCGAAAGGTTCTGCTGAATCTGCAGCTACATATCTATTTTCTTTTGTGGATACTAATGATTGACAAATATTTTCATCACCGTTATCTTACTTTATGGATGGTTCTAGTATAACTGCCTAGGTTTTGTCTCTATGTTATGCTTACAGAGATGAGTAAACTGATGAAAGATGAGTTTACAAAATGACACTTATAATACATTATATATAATCAAAAGGCTTCCATATTGTAATTTCTTTGTAGCATATCATGCCATCTGAGTTATTTGATGAGTAAAATATGTTTTGGGGCATTTTACTTTGTGTCAAAATTAAAAAGAAATTAAGCACTGGCTACTTTTTCAATGCCTACCCCGCATCAAAGCTGGGCAATGGGAGTGAACCTAGTGGCAGATTTCTGAAACAGGATCTGGTGAAGTGTCCAACTGAGAGAGAAGGTGACTCCCAGTGTCATGTTACAGTGAATGGGGAGAGACTGGAAATGGTGAGTTCAAATACCTGGGTACAGTGATAGAAAAGAAAGGAAAATATGAAAAAGAAGTGGAAAGTAGAGTGACACAAGGAAGGAAAGTAGCTGGTGCTATGAAGGCCTTAATAAGTAATAAAGGCTTGAGTGTTGCCAACTTTAACATATGGATATGAGACTATGGCGTGGCATGAAAATGAAAAGTCAAAAATGAAAGCAGTGGAGATGCGACTGCTGAGGAATATAGCCTATATGGAGTACAGAGAGTGGATAGGATACGAAATAATGTGATTTGTGAGGAAGTCTGTGAACACCAGAATTGAAGAGAGCGTACTGAGATGGTATGGTCATGTGGAGAGAACGGATAACAACAGAGTGGTGAAAAGGTACACCTGAGGGAATCTGAAGGAGGGAGGAGGCGACGTAGGCCAAGGAGGTGGAGGGTTATGGCGGATAAGTATATGAGGAAGACGGGTATGGAAGTCCGTGAGGCAAGGGGACTGACAAGAGATCGAGCTGGCTAGATGAGTGTTGTGAGAAGTGCATGATCAGGGATTTGGCACCCCATTTTAACGTGACAGCATCCGGACTGACTCAATCGGATACGTTTATGTGAAGCTACAGAATGTGGTGAAAGTTTTTGGCATATTAGATAAAGCCACAATTCCGGAGGCTTGAATGATAAGTGAGTGGATGCGTGGCCCATTGGACTGGGCAAACTTAGGCTGTCTGGATGTTGCTACTGCTCATCCTGCCCTAGGGTGGGAAAGGAGGTCCGAATGATGATGATGATGATTTTTTTATGCACTGTTTTCTTAGTGTTTAGCATTATTCTGGATATTCCTGCATGTTTTGATTCTAAATATGGCATACAGACCAGAGAACACTGCCTAAATTAGGAGGGGTACTGTGCATAAGGTAGGGTTGTGCTGTTGTTGTTGTTTATAGTGTTTTCTTAGTGTTTAGGATTATATTGCATATTGCATTGTGTGTTTTGATGTCAAAAAACAGCCAAAAGACCACAGAACACTGCCAAGATTAGGAGGGGTACTGTGCATATTATCTTTTTTTTTTAAATGCAGTTTTCTTTTATTAGGATTATATTGTATACTCCAGTGTGTGTTTTGATGTCTAAAAAGCTCCAAAAGACTGTAGAACACTGCCAAAATTAGGTGGGGTATTGTACATATATGTAGGGTTGTGCATATTTTTTTTTTTGGGGGGGAGGGAGTTGTTTATGCATTGTTTTCTTAGTGTTTAGGATTATATTGCGTATTCCAATGTGTGTTTTGATGTCTAAAAAGACCCAAAAGACTGCAGAACACCGCCAAAATTAAGAGCGGTGCTGTACATATCGGTAGTTTTGTTGCTGTTGTTGTTTATACAGTTTTCTTACCAATTAGGATTATATTGCATATTCCAATGTGTCTTTTGATGTCTAAAAAGGGCCAAAAGAATGCAGAACACTGCCAAAATTAGGAGGGGTACTGTGCATGTTGGTAGTTTTTTTGTGTGTGTTTTTGTTGTTCATGCATTATTTTCTTAGTATATAGGATTATATTTCATATTCCAATGTGTGTTTTGATGTCTAAAATGAGTCAAAAGACTGCAGAACACTGCCAAAATTAGGAGGGGTGCTGTACATACTGGTATGGTTGTGCATGTTGGTAGTTTTTTTGTTTTTTTTGCTCATACATTGTTTTCTTAGTGTTTAGGATTATACTGCATATTCTAATGTGTGTTTTGATGTCTAAAAAGACCCGAAAGACTGCAGAATACTGCCAAAATTAGGAAGGGTACTGTACATGTAGGTTGGGTTTAGGTAGTAGGTTGGGTATAGATAGAGTATAGGTACAGTAGAGGACACTGCTCCATATCCGGACATTGCCCTTATCCAGATATGCCTTTAGCTCTATTACGTCAAATAATCGAGAGATTACTGTACATCATCTCAAAATGCATTTGCTTTGGCAGAGAAGATAAAATCTCAGCTGTCAGAAATGGAGGTTTGTTTTGTTGGATGAAATTAATGTGCTTGCAATTCATAAATATTTATTGCATCACCTGCAAAACAGCTGAGTAGTGAGTGAGGGGTGATGTAACGGCAGCCAGGTGAGGAATAAATTGGCAGGCCATGGCCATATACACAAGTGTGAGTATCGGAGTCTTGATAATTCTATGTAAAACACTACCTTCCAAAATCAGTTCAACAATATATGCTCAAGATTTTGGTCTTTATTTTATTTTCCATGTTTTATGAATACAATAACGAATAATATTTTTAACAAAATTAACTTACTGTGCGCATTTTGGACTACTGCAAGACAGTACAATCATCTGTGTTATGTCTATGAAGTGTGTTTAAGAGAAGATGTGTGGCAAATGGAACTGTTTGTGTGGTCCTGGATACAAGTGGTACTGTATACACTGCGATGATAAGGCCATGTATAAGTGTATACATCAGATATCCTGGAAAAATCGGTAGCCGGGAAGGCAAATTCCCCAAATTTCCCAGTTAACTTGGATTGTATCGTAATTGTAATTCAAAGTGGTCACAGAGTTTGCTGTGGTAAATGTTTCGTCAAAATTTTATTCAGTATTGACAGACAAGGCGTTTCTAGGTTGCAGAAGTATCTATCTATCTATCTATATACCTAGGCTGCTTCCCCCAAGGAAAGGGAGGTAGCCGAGACAGAACGACACACTCCCCATTTACTCATCCATTCAAACACATTCATTCACACCTTAGCCCCAAGGGGAGAACGGACAAATCCTCACCGCACCACACCGCACAAGGGTCAATTGCGCAATGCAATCAGTGACATCTGCAGCAGGGCCTGACAGCAGAGCTCGTTTACCCCTGCTACATCATAACAGACCCATCCCCTTACCCGCACCTGACCAGACTAGCTGATCAGACCAAATGTGGGAGAATAACCCCTCACGGCTGCATAATCACTTATTCATTCACAATTTCTCTCCATTTATTTCTGTCACGCACAGCCACTCTTCCTTGCTCAACAGACATCCCTCTCGCGTCCAGTGCTCTCTTCACACTGTCCATCCATCCTATTCGTGGTCTTCCTCTCAGCCTTACACCTCTCACATCAGATCTAGTTATCTTTTTCACCAATCGCTCATTATCCATTCTCTCCATATGCCCAAACCATCGCAACACCCTCTACTCAACTCTACCAGCCATCTCCCAAACAACTCCAGTTCTCCTTCGCACTTCATCATTTCGTACTCGATCCATACGGGTCACTCCACACATACTCCTCAGACACCTCATCTCCATTATATTCAAACTTTTCATCTCTGCTACACCCATATTCCATGTTTCAGCCCCATATAACGCAGTCGGTACCACAACACCCTCATACAACCTTCTCTTTACATCCATTCTAAGCAAACAACATCTATACACTTTTTTCATTCCTCCCAGCACCTTTCCTACTTCAATTATTCTAAACTTCACTTCTGCATCTATTCTTTCATCCACAGCAACATGTGACCCTAGATATTTAAAACACTCTACCTCCTCAAGCAACTCGCCATTCAAAGCTATATTCATCCCCCTACCATCTACCAACCTCGTAAACTTCATCACTTTACTCTTATTCTCATTTACTTTCAATTTCCTCCTTTCACACACCCTTCCAAACTCCTCTACCGACTGTCTCAATCTCTCCTCTGAATCAGCCACCAGTGCAGTATCATCTGCAAACAGCAGCTGCTTCAGATTCCACTCTCCACCATCAACATTCACCAGACTCAGACCTCCACCTAAAACTCTTGCTTTCACCTCCCTTACAACACCATCCATGTAAATATTAAACAACCAAGGCGACATCACACATCCCTGTCACAGCCCCACTCTCACAGGAAACCAGTCACTCACAGCATTTCCCACTCTTACACACGCTCTACTATTTACATAAAAACTTTTCACCCCTTTTAGTAACCTACCATCAAGTCCATACAATCTTAAAACAGTCCACAAAGCCTCCCTATCAATTCTATCATACGCTTTCTCTAAATCCACGAATGCCCAAAACACATCCTTGCCTTTCGCTAAATACTTTTCACACACTTGTCTCACAGCAAACACCTGATCCACGCATCCCCTCCCTCTCCTAAAGCCACACTGCTCTTCACCAATCACTCCCTCTGTACCCTCTCTAACTCTCATAATTAACACTCTACCATAAACCTTACCTACAACACTCAACAGACTTATACCCCTAAAGCTAGTACATTCATACTTATCGCCCTTGCCTTTATACAATGGGACCACACAAGCACTTGCCCAGTCAATTGGCACCATACCTTTCACAAAGCACACATTCAACAATCTTACTAACCAGTCAACAATGGTCACTCCACCACTCTTCAGGGATTGAACAGCACACCCATCCATACCTGCAGCTTTCCCTGTTTTCATCTCCTTTACTGCCTTCTCCACTTCCTCCTTCGTGATCAAAGAATCATTCAATTCTCCCAACACATTTATTCCTTGCACCCTTCCATCTGCCACAATCTCAGCCACCCTTTCCTCCTCTACATTTAACAATCTTTCAAAATACTCTGCCCATCTCTTCCTTACTGTATCCATCTCAATTAACATCCTTCCATCCTCTGCTTTTACTCGTTCTTCCTTCCCAGACTCTCCCTTTCGCACCCTTTTCACCTCCTTCCAAAACATTTTCTTATTCTGTTGAAAATTCTCCGTAAGCCGCCTACCCCACCTCTCATCTGCTGCCACTTTAGCATCACGCACAGCCCTTCTTGCCCTATTCCTCTTTTCCTTATACCTTTCATATGACATCTCATCCTTCCTCTGCTGCCACACTTCATATGCATGTCTCTTCTCAGCCACAGCCATACTTACTTCCTCGCACCACCATTCACTTCCTTTTCTTACACCACCACCCACACGTCTCACACCACACACCTCTTCTGCATACCCCACCACAGCACTCTTAACCCTTTAACCGCGGGTGTCATTCCAGAATGACATTGACAAAACTGGACCAAACCGCGGGTGTCATTCTGGAATGATTGTGAATATTTTGAACACCGCGCGTTTTTCCTGCACGCTAAGTGTCTCACGCAAGAGTAGCTGTCGAGTTCTTTCACGCCAGCCATCCCACACCTCCCTCCTCCAACCCCGAGGGGGCCCCCCCCCACCCCTGCCCTGACCCGCATCAGTCAGTATCTGTCCAGCTCTGTGCGTGAGAATGGCGCTCCGTCCCGACTCATCGTCGCTCGCTTCCTCCTCGAAAGTGATTAGTGCTAGTGTGCCTTCTACCTCTACACCGGTGAAGGAACTGCCGACGGTGAGGCAGAAGGGGTTGAGCACTCCAGAAATTAGAACAGAGCTGGACAAAACTGTAAGTACTACTCTTGATTGTGGCAGTGAAAGTGACACACTCACAGCAAGCAGTGACGATTTGGCAGTGATTGGTGGTGAACCCTTTTCCACTGATAGTGACAGTGATGAAAGTGATCGTGTTGTTTCCCCCCCACCACCCCCAACTTACTCTGGGAAAGGGAAGGCGCCTATGGGCAAAACTGGTATTGCATGTGGGAAGGGAGTGAAGCGCAGACTTACGTCTCCCACACCAGGCCCTAGTAAGCATTTCCCATCAATTTCCCATTCCCCTAGCCCTATTGCCCTCACATCATCATCATCTTCTGCCGTGCCCTCTCCTCAGTCTACATCATCTGAGGAATACGAATTCCCAGAGCCTGCAAAGCGAGGGAAGGCAGGCCGTGCAGGCAGGGCAGGCCGGCCTAGAACAAAGGGGATGCGTGGCAGTTGGAGGGCAAAGCTGGGCGATAAGCGAGGTGATAAGCGAGGTGATAAGCGGGGAAGAAAGGGTCAAGTTTCACCACGCACCAGGTCAGAAACCCCCCCCGCCTGCCTCCCGCTCAGCTCCCTCACCCTTGCCACCCCCCCACTCACCGCCCCCGCACTCACCCCCCTCCCGCTCGCCTCCTGCCTCACCCATTGCCTCCACCTCAGCTCCTTCTCACGGGGAAACGAGTGCAATGCGACCTGCCACTTCCACTGAACCACGCACAGGGAAGGTTGATGCATTTGTTTGGTCTGACGGTGCAGATTTTCAGCCACACAATCCGCCGTTTGATATGACAAATGCTGGAATACAGCCTGCCTTTCCATGCAACGCAGGAGATGACTTTGTGGACTACTTCCTGGCCTTCATGGATGATGAAATCGTGCAGCATGTCAGCGATGAGACCAACAGGTATGCAGCTCAGTGTGCAGTAGAAGGGCTGGGACCTATTGGCTCACCAAAGCAAGTGTCGTGGTTGCCTGTCGGAATCAGAGAGCTGTATGTGTTTTTTGCCCTAATGTTTCTGATGCCCCATATAAAGAGACATGAGTTGGAGGAGTACTGGCTCGTGGATGACATTACTACTATCCCAATATTCGGGAAGTATATGTCACGGGATCGGTTCCGACAGCTGCTAGGATACCTGCACTTCGCTGACAATGCAAACCCGTCCCAAACTGACCCTTTGTGGAAAGTAAGGGATTTTCTCAACAGGATTAGGGATCGATTTATGCGATTTTTCCGGCCTATGCAGAAAGTCGTCATAGACGAATCCCTGGTATTGTTCAGAGGACGTCTCAAATTCATGCAGTACATCCCCAGCAAACGCCACCGCTTTGGGATAAAGTTCTTTGTGCTGTGTGACTGTGAGACGGGGTATATCCTGGATTTTGTCATCTACTCTGCTAGTACAATGGACGTGAACAGGAAAGACCCCCTTGGCTTCTCTGGCTCCGTTGTAAAAGTGCTGATGGAGAGGTATTTTGGTGGTAATCATGTGCTGTACACAGACAATTACTACACAGCACCGAAACTCTCCAAATACCTGGCTGAACACGGCATTGGCACTGTTGGCACTGTACGGAGCTATAGGAAAGAGTGGCCAAGTTTCCCCGAAGCATCATCATCATCCAAGGGAGATGTGCACCTGAAGAAGTCAGACAAGCTTCTGGCGATCAGGTGGCATGACAAGAAGGTTGTGAATATGATCAGCACCATCCACAAGGGGGAATTGCAGAGAACTGGGAAGGTCAGCTACAGGACGGGAGAGCCAATCACGAAGCCTGATGCCGTCATTGATTATAATGTCAATATGAGACTTGTTGATAAGTCTGATATGATGATTGGCAAAATCGACTGTCTCAGGAGAAACACCCGATGGTACAGGAAGGCTTGCCTGCACATGCTCGATATGTGCATGCTCAACGCCTTCATTCTCTACAAGACACAAGTCGGGGGCATAAGGCAACCATCACTGAGACAGTTTTCCAAGACTGTCGTGCAGCAGCTGCTTGCACGATTTGGTCAGGTGACGGCATTGATCCCGAGGCGACACTCTGACACACAACCTGACCGTCTTGAGTGCCGCAATTACATAAGCCGGCACCAGCTTGTGAAATTGCCTCTTACAGCAGGCGGCAGGTTGTCACAGGGTCGCTGCAGAGTATGTCATAACACCACACGGAGGCCTCGGACGAGAAAAATGAGCACACACCAGTGCCTGGAATGCCAAGTCGCTCTATGTGTAACTCCGTGCTTTGCCGAGTACCACTCTCTGAGTAAATACTGAAAGTGACAGTGATATATAGTGATGCGACAGTGACGTGCTTTACCAATAATTGTATAATGGATAATGTAGTAATAAGGGATATTTTGCCTAGAAAAAAATGTAAATATTGGCCAGTATAATAAGTGATATTGTAATAAGAGAATCTGCGGCACTTGTGTAATTCTGTGGCACTTGTGTAATTCTGTGATGCGACAGTGACACAATATAGTAATAAGTGCAGTGTAAATATAATGTATATTGCCCAGATTATATGTAAAATAATATTAGAAGTTAGAAATAATGAAAAGATCGCCTGAAACGTCAGTGAGCGGGTGACGCCGCAGTGAAGTGAGGCGCAGCCGCAGTGAAGAGCGGGCACAGCCGCAGTGAAGTGCCTTTTACCTACCTCAGTGAACACAGAGTGGGTGTTTATCGTATGTACAGTGTTCATATATGTTTATATTACTATTATGAGAGAGTGGTTGGCATTTGGTACTGGTGTGTGGGGCGTAAAATAGTGATTTTACACCCCTCACTTCTAACGGCTCTGCCCGTCCTGTGAAAGTCAACAAAGTCATGAAACCTACATCAATGGAAAGCTGAAGGTTAGTACTTTCTAATGGTACCATATTTTTTTCTCTAGCTTTATTCTGTGCAGAGTTATTAAGGTTTAAAGGTTTGTTTACATTTGGCTGAAACCCCCGCGGGAGAGGACAGTCAGACCAAAACAATACCCGCGGTTAAAGGGTTAAACAACTGCCATTCCTCCTCCACACTGCCATTTTCCTGATCTTTCAGTGCGTTCCACTCATCTTTCATTTCTCCTGATACTCTATCTTTTTCTCTCTTTTATCCAACTCACTCACTTTCAAAACCTCCCTGCCACACCTAACCCTCCTAGCTCTCACCCATCTCTTACCTACTCTTAACTTTCCCTCCACCAGGTAGTGGTCAGACATACCTCCACCCTCCCCTCTCAGAACTCTCACATCCAACAATCTTCCTATTACATTCCTAAACACAACTACATAGTCCATCAAAGCTCTATCAACAACCCTTCCACCCTTCTGTCTCACCCATGTATACTTATAAATATCTTTCTTCTCAAACAGCGTATTTCCAATCACCATCTCTCGCTCAACACACATCGCTATCATTCGTTCCCCATTTTCATTTCTTCCAGGCACACCATGCATACCAACTACACTTTCAACTGCTACATTTCCCACTCTAGCATTCAGATCTCCCATCATTACCACATTCACATTCGCTCCAAAACTCTGCAGACACTCACCAACATCATTCCAGAAAGACTCCCTCTCTTCTTCATCCCTTTCACTACCAGGCCCATATGCACTCACAAACACCCACAACTCACGTTCAAATTTTGCTTTCACCCACATCAGTCTCGATGACATCTCCTTCCATTCAATCACACACTGCTGTACTTCTGGACTCACTAACAAGGCCACACCTTCTCTTGCCCTTCCTCTATCAACACCTGACAATCTTCCATTCACACTTCCAAACATAGACTCACTCTTCCCTTTCATCTTCGTTTCACTCAAAGCTAACACATCCAACTTTCTTCTCACAAACAATCTTCCAATCTCCTCCCTTTTAGCCTCAATTGTACTACATCCACGCACATTCATAGATCCAATCTTAAGGGTACGGGGATAACTCCATCCCCCATCCCTTTCTCTGGCCTGTCTCTTTTTAGGAACTAAAAAACAGAGGAGGGGGTCTCTTGTCCCCTCACCCCGCCCCTTTTAGTCGCCTTTTACGACACACAGGGAATACGGTGGCAGTATTCTTCCTAACACAACCTGGCCGCAGAGTAGTAGTACCACCCCATAGTGCGGCCAGATTGTGTCCCCTCCACCACAGGGGAAAAAAAAAAAAAAAAAAAAAAAACACTCCTTACAGCTCCTTCCATTTTCAAAGTCTCTGCCTAATCCCTGCATCTCTCTCCCTCTCTCTGCTATCATTTCATTCATTAATCATCATTTCATTTTTCTTTTATTCTAATCAAATTCTACACCCAACAGTGACTAAGTTGTACTCACAGCATGGAGGGGAAGAGACATAAGAATGCTCTCAATGCGTGCATGGGGTGTTGCAAAGCCAAATTTGGTGCCACGATCATACACCAGGTTGAACTCCACATAACGGCCCCGACGCAGCAGCTGCCACCGTCGCTGCTCCTCGCTCACAGTATCATGCTTGTGTCTTCTTACTAACAACACAACACCATATCCAGGTACGGTGGCATGACATGAAAATGAAAATAAAAACTGTCAGATTATACTTGTTGTTATTCACTCCCTTGTCACAAAGAACAGCAAGTCAAGAGGGAAAACAAAATGCAAAGACAGCACTAAACTTTAAAAGCACATGCAAAAACACAGCATATCCTTAAATGATCTGGATTATAGTACCCAGGCCTTGAATCCCTCTATGGCCCATGATGAATAACAATGGATTTTGCCATTACATCCATCCATCCATCATCCAATCCTACATTGCCCCATGAGGAGTGTAGGAGCCCGGGGTTAGGCAGTTGGTCCCGACATTTAAGATGAGAGTGAAGATCACTTCACATTTTGTAAGGCAGTGTATCACAACTGCATGGGTCTACCCCCATTTACCTAATAGGTGCTTCTCATGCTTCATGGTCACTTACAACAACTGAGTCAAGTCCTCTAACCCTAAGGTCCGTTATCAAAACTTCATTCTATTTTTTTTTTATTATTATTATTATTTTTTATCTACATACACTATTATCTTCATATTTGGGTGTTACAACTTATGGTGAGTGTCTGGCATTATATATTTATTTTTTTACAGTAAGGATACATACATAGCTATACTGAAGGACAGATGTACATAATTTAGAGGGTATCTGGGTTTCAAGAGTAGCAGCAATGTGAAACAAAGAGGCAAGTTATGATGGTTAGGACACACAAGGAAGTGAGAATGGGAAAAAAAAAAAAAAAGTTACTGCACTGACTCTATCAGATATGTTTATGTGAAGCTAGAGAATGTGGTTAAAGTTTCTGGCGTATCAGATAAAGACAGGATTCCGGGGGCTTAAATGATGAGTGAACGGAAGCGTGGCCAACTGAACTGGGAAACCTGGGCTGTCTGGATATTGCTGCTCCTCACCCTGCCCTAGGGTGGGAAAGGAGGTCCAAATGATGATGATAAAAGTACTGTGATCACTATTCTAACATATGGAAGTGAAGCTTGGACCCTGATGGAAGGACACAAGTCAAAGAGTGACAGCAGTGGAAATGAGTTTTCTGAGAGGAGCAAGTGGAGCTAAGTGGAGAGACAGACAGACATTTGAGGAAGAGAAGGAGAACTGTATTGATGCGGATGCAATTGAAAACATTAGGAGAAATGCTCCGAGATGGTTTGGCCATGTGAAGAGGATGAAGAGTGGCAGAATGACCAGAGGAATGCACGTGTGTGAGGTGGAAGGGGACACCAAGGATGAGACAGAGGGATGGGGTGGAAAGATATATGGGAAAGAGGGCAGTCTGATGGCAGAGGACATGGTAACATGGCGGCAATTGGTTTGTGGCCACCCCCTAGAGGATTAATGGTATCTGGCAACAGATAGGTAGACAGAAGAGAATGCACATAACTGGGTGAAGTGTTGTTTGCTGTGACCGTGAATTTGCCTAGAGATGAACCCACTGAACTGGAGACTTATGCATGCATGCATGCATGGGACACTACATTTAAAAATATAAGTACCTATATTACAGTCTGGAAGCCTCAAAGTTCTGATATTAAGAGGTGAGAAACAAATCTAAGCATTAGTTATCAGTTATCTAGCAATTTACCAATAGGAAGATATGAAGGAATGACAGCTTCAGCACAGTCCTTCACAAAGCCAAACACTTCATTCGGGTTCTCTGCCTCAAGATCATCAAAGAAGATACCACCCACACCTCGCCTTTCTCCTGTAAAAGTTATGGGGAATTATTAAAACCTCAACAACATTTTTCAGAAAATCTAAAGATCTCATTAGATGATTACTGGTAGTTTTACCACAGAAACAAGTAGTTATATATCCAGAAAGAATAAACTTTTACATTAAAGTACTGAATTTCCTACCACATAATGAGGACTAGTGTATAATGCGTATTTATGATTTGGCAATGGAATATCATCATCATCATCATCTAATCCTACATTGCCCCATGAGAAGCATAGGAGCCCAGGGCTAGACAAGTTGGTCCTGCTTAAGATGAGAGTGACCAGCCTCACTCATCCCTGAGTGGCATTACATGAGCAACAAACCCCAACCACACCTTGGATATAAACCTACACAGGCTAAATCCCGTTGGAGCACCTTAATTATCCACTAAACCATATAGGAGGGAAAAAAATCTATATATATATATATATATATACTGTATATATATATATATATATATATATATATATATATATATATATATATATATATATTTAGACACATATCTATACAGTATATATGTACACACCCTGCCCTAGGGTGGGAAAGGAGGTCCGGATGATGATGATATTGATGACGATGATGTATATATATATATATATATATATATATATATATACATAGTAATCCCTCCAACATCCAAATGCCCAATATCTGAACATCCCCACTAACCGGACATAATCGTCCGGGGATCCAATATTCCCAAAATGGGCCAAAAACCGCAAAAAATTCGAAAAAAATCTGACTTTTTTCCCACCCGTAATTTGAAATTGCTGCCTGGCGCCGAACAGCTGTTACACCATGGTCCCTTCACCCCTTCCTTCCTCCCCCCTCCTCTGTCAGGGTTGCCATTTGGTATTTTTCATTACCAAGTGTGGGCCAATTTGGTAATGAAAAATTCGTTTGGTAATGAATCAGAATAATGCATTACCAAATGGATTTTTCACATGTATGCGGATACACAGGATGGAGATGGTGGATTGTTTGCTCTCTCTGATTAATCTGCTACCCTACATAGCGTGAAAATAATCAACATGGTGTTAATTATAAGGAGAGTTATTACATGTATTTCCACTTGTATATATAATTAGTGAAGAATAAATGCTAGCTTTACGAATTTGGTAATGAAATGTTAAATTTGGTAATGAAAGTTGAGGAGATATGTAATGTGGCCGTTGCGATCTGGCAACTCTGTTACCCCGCCATCATCAAGAGTCACAGTCTAACTCCGATCGAGAGCATATGCTCATAGCACTGCAAGCCACAGGTGCTTGTTTTTTGTGAATAAACAGTGAATAAACTGCAATACCTCGCCACTAGAACACACAGGAATTTACAGTGTTGTGCAGTGTTAAGAAATTAGAATTTAGAGTGCAGAGGATTAACTGTGGACTGCAAACTGGCAGTTCAAACCAGTCCAGGAGACAGGGACTTGTAAGTACCCAGGATGTTTAATATTGCATAAACTCACCTCTAAAACCTCATTTTATGGTTCTTTTGCAATTATTTCAGTCTTTTATGTCCCTTATTGGTGTGCTTTGGGTGTTAAATAGGTGCAATGCATGTCCAGAGGGAGTTGTATAGGTGTTTCTCTGAGTTAGGGTCCATAAGTACAAGTCCATAAGCTGGGGCCCAATATCCGGACAGGACCACCATCCGGACCTGCCTATGGCTCTATTACGTCGGATATTGGAGGGATTACTGTATATATAAGTGCACTTGCATAACTCACGGACTTCTAACTCACAAATTATCTAACTCACGGTGTCCTTACCTAAGTCATCATTATCACCAAACTCATGGAAAATGCTTTAACTCGCATTTTTCCACTAGAAAATGGTTTATTTCTGAGGAGATGTTTAACTCATGGTATTCTAGCCGCAACTCGCGACTGGAAGCCAATCATATTTAAGCACACAATCCTTGTGATTGTGCAGCCAATCAGAACAATGCTTTCTCCACTCACGACACCTACATCTAGCAGCCAGTCATCAGTAGGAATAAGGTAAATGCTTTTCTGTATTTTGTATTATCATACAAGGATATGTAATGTCTTTTAATATTGTTTATTATCATTATAAGATATGCAATACATACTTCTGAGACAGGATGTTAGTGTTAAGTGGTGTTAAGAGGGGTTCTATTAATGTTATACTAGGCTACCTGACACCATGGCAGAATCAAATACTGTATATTTTTCCCAATAAGGTGTTTTTTTTTTAACTCACGTTTTTCCAACTCACGGCATGAGTTCAGATGGAAATTACAGTGACTTACACGAGTACAGTGTGTGTGTGTGTGTGTGTATGTATGTAGGTATGTATGTATGTATGTATGTATGTATGTATGTATGTATATATATATATATATATATATATATATAGTAATCCCTCGATTATCCGGACGGCCACTAACCGCACATGCCTTTGATTCTATTACATCGGATAATCAAGGCATTACTGTAATCTAATTTACTAATGGTATTCATTCATATTCAATATCCACCAGTATGTTGTGAGGGTAGGTGGAGGCGCTCACCATCCACTCACTCAATGTAGTGCTGCTCTCGGGTGTCTGCCCTTTCCTCTCCATCCTTCTTTCCTTCCACTCTCTTCTATGTTTCTTTCCTTCATTCTTTTCTTGTCCTTCTGCCTACGGGTGACTTTACACTCCCTCTTCGGTCTTTCTTTCCCTCATTCTTTCCACTTCGTTCAGCCTGTGGGTGACTCTACACTGAGTGACAAGCCAAATGGTTTCCTGTGCACCAGGAAACCATTTGCTATGCTGGGTGGTAACCATATAACCAAATTTTGGCGCCTGGTGGTTTAGTGGGTAATTATTGTGCTCCAATCGGATTGAGCCGGTGAAGGTTTATATCCAAGGGGTGGTTGGGGTTGATTGCTCATGAAATGCCACTCAGGGATAAGTGAGGCTGGTCACTCTCATCTTAAATGTCGGGACCAACTGCCTAGCCCCGGGCTCCTCTGCTCCTCATGGGGCAATGTAGGATTGGATGATGGATGGATGGATGGATGTTGTGAGAGTAAGTAATTTTGCATTAAATTATTTATCTAAAGTGGAAATACATGATTAAACAAATCTTGCACTGCTGCCTTCCATTGCTAGCAGGCAATCAGCTGACTTTGTTTACTGTCTACCAATGTGCCTGGCATGAAGCAATCACTTTATGCTCCATGAGTTTCAGTATCAAACCAACAGAATGCTTAGTTTACTGTTTATTTATGATGACTAAGATAATACACACTCATTTAAGTCTGCATTATTGAAACCTAATTAATAATTAGTCATTCCATCAAGTGATCTGTTTCTGATTGTTTGCGGCTTTTGTACCAGTCACCTCAACATGTAGGCCTATCTGATACCATGGCCTACATTTTTTTTTTGGGGGGGGAAGGGGCATTATCTGGCCAGAAATACAGTATATAATAGGAAAAAAAAGTAAACTGACCCCTATATTTTACATAGAAGTAATTGTCACACCACTCCTTAAACTTAGGGTAGTGGTTGGGGTGATGACGGTCACAAGCATTCTTCAGCGTTCCATGGAAGAGACGCACATCACTCTCATCCAGATAGTATGGAGTCAGATCTGTCCCTCCACCAAACCACCACTGAAAACAATAAATTAAAATTTAATTTATAATAAGTTCACCATTACCAATGATGCTTCTCATCTCAGAACATGGGAAAAATCCAGATTTAGAAGGAAAAGATGAGTAGCCTATAACAGCAAATGCCAACAGTGTGATCAATTATGTGATCAAATTCATTAACATTCATCCCTAAGAGATTCTTGCTTCTATTTCCCTGGGCTTCAGCCTTACCATAAGCATCTCTCAAACTTTATTCATGCAATTCAATCATGCCATAACTCTTATTTTTCATAAAAATTAATAACTCTTAATCCTTGCTGAGGTGCAGACCTCATATGAGGCACAATGAAGGTATGCAGAGGTCATGCTGCAAGTCTCATATGAGGTACAATTCACAGTGGTTATAAAACAATGACTCAGGGGAGGTAAACAGCCTTACAAAGAATCAGCCCTACAGGGGGTTAAATTCACAAATATTACTGATACCTATCTTGTCAATTCTCAAAAGACCAGTGAACACAATCTTACGTGTTTGTTGTTGCCATCCTCATCTTGCATTTCAAAGTAGCGGTAGTTGAAATGAATGGTGGGAACATGGGGGTTGCGAGGGTGAATGACTGAGCTAATCCCGGCTGCAAAGAAAGTGAACTGTTTGTCCTCAGGTAGCTCCTTCCCTCTGCAGGAAGATATGGACTAAGTTATTTGTGAACCAAACACATGTAAATGGATGATCACAAAAATAACTGGTACAAAATGAAAGAAAAAATGCTAAAAAATATAAAATCCTGGAACAAAATAACACATCTTTCCAAATACTGTACACTGCAATTTAGTTTCAATATTTAAGGTTCCACTTGATATGTATATCAATCTACACAGTATAAACATATTTAGATATATATATATATATATATATATATATATATATATATATATATATATATATATATATACAGTATATATATATATATATATATATATATATAATCCATCATCCAATCCTATGTTGCCCCATGAGAAGCGTAGAAGCCCAAGGCTAGGCAAGTTGGTCCTGACATTTAGGATGACAGTGACCAGCCTCACTCATCCCTGAGTGGCATTATGTAAGCAATAAACCCCAACCACCTCTTGGATATAAACCTACACAAGCTCAATCCGATTGGCGCACCTTAATTACCCACTAATAAACCACCAGGCACCATAATTTGGTTATCAGCGGTGTAAATGGTCTCCTGGTGTACAGGAAACGATTTAGCTTGTCACTCATAAATAGAAGGAAGAGGAAAGAATGAAGGAAAGGAAGACAGAAAAGGGAGTGTAAAGTCACTCAAGTCACACACAGGCAGAAGGAAGGGGAAAGAATGAAGGAAAGAAGACAGAAGAGGAAGGAATATATACTTGTTTGTGTGTGTGTGTGTGTGTTCTTACCTAATTGTATCTTTACAGGAATGAGTCAAGCTCGTACTGTCCCATGTCTTAAACCATATTTATTGTACATATCCTTAAATTTGTGAATTGTTTTGGCACACACTACTCCATTCAGTAGTGCATTCCATTGATCAATTGCTCTGTTTGGGAAACTGAATTTCCTTACGTCTTTATCACCTCTCTTCTTATGCAGTTTTTTGCAGTGTCCTCTTGCTGATGCTTCTCCATATGTTAAGTAATCATTTATGTCTATTTTCTCCTTCCCTGATATGCACTTATATAGCATTATCATGTCACCTCTCTTCCTTCTCTCCTGTAGTGTTGGTAGATTCAGTTTATTTAGTCTTTCTTCGTAGCTTAGGCCTTAAGCTTGGTATTCATCTTGTAGCGGCCCTTTGAACTTTTTCAATCTTGTCTATGTGTTTTTTGAGATGAGGACTCCAGACTACTGATGCATATTCCAGGGTTGGTCTAATGAATGATGTTATTATCCTTCTTAGCATGTCTTCATTTATGTATGTGAATGCTATTCTCATATTTGCAAGCAGTGTATACATGTTCCATACCTTCTTGCTGATGTGGTCAGCTGGAGATAGTCTGTTATTAATAATCACACCTAGGTCTTTCTCTTTCTCATGTGTATAGGGTTTTATTTCCTAACTTATAATCCCAATCAGGTCTTTTTCCACTTTTACCAAACTTGATTACATGACACTTGTCCACATTGAATTCCATTTGCCATGTACTACTCCATTCATGAAGTTTATTTAATTCTTCTTGTAGCTCTTTACAAAAGTCTGTGTTAGTCATTCTCCTATGTATTTTTGCATCATCTGCAAACATATTCAGATAGCTCTCATTTCCAGTGTTACTGTTTATATCATTTATATACACTTAAAACATGATTGGTGCTAGCACTGAACCCTGTGGTACTCCACTAGTCACTTCTTTCCATGATGAGTAGTTTCCTCTTAGTACTGTTCTCATTTCTCTTTTTATGAGAAAGTCTTGCATCCAACAAAACAGTCTGCCTCGAATTCCTCCTTGATGGTACAGTTTCTATAAAAGTCTTTGGTGTGGTTCTGTGTCAAAAGCTTTTTTGAAATCTAAATAGATACTGTCCACCCATCCTTCCCTTTCCTGTATTGTGTTTGTTACTCTGTCATAGTAGCTCAACAGATTAGTAACACATGATTTTCCTTTTCTGAAACCAAACTGTCTTTCTGTTATCATACTGTGTTCTTCTAGATGAAGCATGTAAATATACAGTAATCCCTCTAATATCCGAATGCCCAATATCCGAACATCCCCACTGACCGAACATAATCGTCCCGGGATCCAATATTCCCCCCCCCCAAAAAAAAAAAAAAATCCCGCCTGTAATTTGAACTTGGTGCGTGGGGCGCAGGACAGCTTTGTTGTGGCGTGTCATTCCTCCGATGTCCGCTAGAGCGCCCCTGCATCCTCCTCACTTTCTGCCTGTCTCTCATCGCAAGTGCACGCTTGTCGTCATGGCCGCCCACGTGCTAGCTTTTGTGGTGGTGCCTTACCTGCTGCAGGCACTCCTGCTGCTCTCGTGCCTCTCCTTCATGTGTGTGATGATGGCCCCGCCGCCTGAGAAGAGGAAGAGAGTGGTGTTGACTCTGGAGAAGAAGAGGGAGATATTGGAGAAAGTAGATGCAGGATGGTCTACTTCCCGCATTCTCCGCGAGTTCAACCTGGCCCGATCTACTTTGTTTGATATTAAGAGATCCCGAGACAAACTCATGCAGTACACGGCTGACTTCTCGTCAAGAAGCAAACGCAACGTGGAGAGGAAGGTGATGTTTACTCCCAAGTTTGCTGAAGTCGACTGCTCCACGTTGATTTGGTATCAGCACCAACGTGCTGCTGGTGTGATGG
Organism: Coenobita brevimanus; assembly: GCF_032717465.1. Taxonomy (NCBI): domain Eukaryota; kingdom Metazoa; phylum Arthropoda; class Malacostraca; order Decapoda; family Coenobitidae; genus Coenobita; species Coenobita brevimanus. The sequence goes on along the minus strand of NC_137029.1, from coordinate 23,803,905 downwards.
TACATGGTACGGAGCTGAATGCTGCTGCTGAGAAGTTCGCCAGGCTTCACGACGCCCTAGACTTCAAGGCATCCGAGGGTTGGCTCTTCGCGTTCAAGTTACGGCATGGCCTTACCAACCGTAAAGCTCATGGCGAAGCTTTGGATGCTAACGAGGATGGAGTTGACGAGTTTCGGCACAAGGTGAAGGGTTCGATCGACAGGGAGGGCCTCACTCTCGGTCAAGTCTACAACGCTGACGAAACTGGTTTATTCTATCGCTCTTTGCCAACGAACACTCTAGCCGAGGAGACGGAGAAGCGCGTACCTGGCCGCAAGCTCTCCAAGCAACGGATATCTGCTTTGTGTTGTGCCAATGCTAACGGCATGCACCGGATTAAGCCCATTATTGTTGGCCGTGCAAAGCAGCCTCGGTGTCTTCGTGGGGTGATAGATGTCCTTCCTGTTGTCTGGTACCATTCTTTGAAGGCATGGTTTACAGCCCACATCTTCAAAGACTGGTTCCACCGCCATTTCGTCAAGGAGGTCATACATTACCAGACGGAGACACTGGGAATCCCACGCAACCAGATAAAGGCCCTCCTTCTCCTCGACAATGCACCTGCCCACCCGTGCGACAAGGACTTGGTGGCTGAGAATGGCTGGATTAGGTGCATGTTTCTGCCACCTAATACGACTGCTCTCATCCAACCAATGGACCAAGGGGTAATTGTGGCAACGAAGCGCCTATACCGACGGAAGTTCCGGGACGAGGTGATTGTTGTTCTCGAGGACGAGGACAAGCGTAGGGAGGGACGGGACACGTGAGGCCAGCGGACTTTGGAAAACCTTTGTCGCTACAACATCAAGTCTGCAATCTACAACTGGGCCAGTGCATGGAAGGAAGTCCCTGTCAAGACTCTAGAAAATGGTTGGTCTCGTCTGCTTCTCGGAACGGATGTGGAGTACGATTTCCTAGGTTTTGACGTGGATGACTTCCATGCACGTCTACGTATGCATGGAGACGATGTTGATGTGGACGATGTGCGTGAGTGGTTGGATGACAATGAGGGCGATCCTGGGTATCAGACCCTGTCTGATATCGAGATCGCATCTTCAGTTGCAGGTGTCAGTACCCAGCTTGAAGATTCCGATGAGGACGGCGACGATGATGCGGACTCCTCTCAGCATGACACAACTCCAGCCATCCCCAAGCTGAGCGCACTCAGCGAACACCTAGAGTTCGTTCTCGACTACCTGGAACACCCGGACTGCGACACGGAGATGGGGCCGTTGGGACTTGTGGAAGAAGTGCGTGCTTTCAGGCAGCACATCATCAATCGTCAGAATCGTCGGTCCTTGCGTCAATCAACGATTGACAGTTTTTTCAGGCCCGTGACCACCACTGTGCCCAGCCCTGGCTCCACTCTGTTGCCTCCCCAAGACAGGCCCTCATGCTCCGAGCCACAGCCTAGCACATCAGCCACGGTGGAGTCACTGCTCGACGTGAGTTTGCGTCTGTCTTCAGAGTCGTCTGCAGTGGGTACGCCATCACCACGACCCAGTGACGCACCCCTAGGTCACCTGCTAGTGATACTCTCGGACTCTGACAGTGAATAGACGCCAAGAACTTCTCCACTAGACCACATGGGAATTTACAGTGTTGTGCAGTGAAAAAACAGTGCATTGTGTTAAGAATTTACAGTTGTGAGTGAAAAGACAATTTATGAACTAAATTTAACGTAAATAGACTTGTGTGTTTTTGCTTTAGAAAATGGTTATAAGAGTGGAAAAAGTTAAAGTGCAGAGTGCAACACTTATTAAGTTACAATGGTGCATTAGTTAGACAAGAGTGCGCGCTGTGAAGAGAACAGACTTCTGAGTGCGAATGACTAAGTTCAGTGCAAGACTTCATGAACAGTGTACTGCAAGTGCTTCAGGAAATCCTTCTCACTGTCAGAGTCCGAGAGGAGGCGGTTATTCATCGAGATGGCCATAGACTTGCTGTTAGTAGGCAGAATGTTTCATACTGTACTCTACTGTATCTTCCATACTATACTTACCTCAAACACCTCATTTCACTCTTTTATGTCCCTTATTGGTGTGAATATGCTATGTCTTAGGTGCTATGCATGTGCAGTAGGAAGGTGTTTTTCTGAGTTAGGATAGGTTAGGGTCCATAACTACCAGTCCAGGAGCCAGGGACTTGTAAGTACCCAGAATGTTGAAGATTGTATGAACCTACCTCAAAAACGTCATTTTATGCTTTTTTTGCATTTATTTCAGTCTTTTATGTGCCTTATTGGTGTGATTTGGGTCTTAAATAGGTGCTATGCATGTCCAGAGGGAGTTGTATAGGTGTTTCTCTGAGTTAGGGTCCATAAGTACAAGTCCATAAGCTGTGGCCCAATATCCGGACCTGCCTATGGCTCTAATACGTCGGATATTGGAGGGATTACTTTACACACATATATATATATATATATATATATATATATATACTTGTATAGAGAGAGAGAGAGAGAGATACATATATATATATACAGTATATGCAGATAATCCCTTAATTCACGTGAGGGTTACGTTCCCAGACCCTTCGCGTGGGTTACATTCCCAGACCCTTCGCGTATGTGGTAAATTCGCGTATACATTCGGTCCATGTGTGCAATTAATTACGCACGTGTATTAAGTGTATTACATCTGAATAATACTGTTTATGCACTACATACACCTAATAAACTAGCATAAAATATGAAAACAAAAATGTAAGGAATTTACCACTGAATGCTGAGAAGCACAGGCGCAGGTGGAGACACTATCAGTCTGGTGCAGTAGCCCTCACTACCTCCCGTGTGCTACATTCTCTGCCTTCTTTATTGTATGAACAGTTGACTCATTCACTCCAAACATACGGTTCCAAGACAATTCACAGGCGTAGGTGGAGACACTTTAGCACAGTGTGATGCACTAGCCCTCACTGCCTCCCGTGTGCTATGTTCTGCCTTCTTTATTGTATGAAAGGTTGACTCATTCACCCCAAACATACGATTCAGAGACAATTCACAGTCAAGTCAATTCACCGTCAAAACATGGACAATTTCCCATCAGGACAATTCAGACCCTGGACGATTCCCCGTCATTCTATAAACATACTTATTATTGATTAATTAATACTTTAATAACCAATTAGCCAACGGCCATACCACGTTGAGTACACCGCTTCCCGTCCGATCAGCGAAGTTAAGCAACGTTGGGTCTGGTTAGTACTTGGATGGGTGACCGCCTGGGAACACCAGATGCTGTTGGCATCCCTACATGTCAAGTGGGGTTGGTGGAGGATTAGTGCCCCTCCCTGTAAAACAATTAACTCTAAGCCGTTGGCCACCCCGTTTGGGATATATGGCGTCTGGCAATGATGATGATGATTAACCAATTTTCAGGGAGATTTTATAACTCATATAAGTAAAAAACTAGTGTACTCTACTTGCTAAATAAACTGGTATGTAAATAAATGACGGGGAATCGTCCTGACGGCGAATTGTCACCGACATTCCTTCCCTAAATTTGCCCAACACGTTAACTTTCTCTGTCAGCGACATCACTTTACGAGTCCATTTTGGTGTGTTACCACATGCATCACTAGCACTACGCTTAGGCCCCATGTTGGCAAACAAGGCAAGCAATCACTGGAAGGCAGAAAAATAAGCCACAAATAACAACTCGCGAGTCATGCACGGTTCGACTGTCGGATTCAAACTGACTATGTGGTGCGTGGTAGACCAACCTTCCACACACACACACACACACACACACACACACACACACACACACACATTTGTATGCACACAGGCAGCAGGTAGGCATGTTTATATTTTATTTATTTCTCGTATATTAAAATTATTTATTTGAATACTATAATTTTGTTTTAATTATTGTACGAAAAATTCGTGGATAACCGAAATCGCGTGAAAAAAGTTCACGTGAATTAAGGGATTACCTATATATATATATATATATATATATATATATATATATATATATATATATATATATATATATATACAGGTAAGCCCTTAATTCACACGAGGGTTACGTTCCCAGACCCTTCGCGTATGTGGTAAATTCACATATATGTTCTGCCCTTGTGTGCACATAATTACGCATGTCTACTAATTATATTACATCTGAATAATACTGTTTATGCACTACATACACCTTATAAACTAGCATAAAGTATGAAAAACAACAAAAATGTTAAGAAATTTAACACTTAAACCTGACAAGCACAGGCGTAGGTGGAGACACTTCTGCAGTCTGGTGCACAAGCCCTCACTGCCTCCCATATGCTACATTCTGCCTTCTTTATTGTCCAAACAGGTGACTCACTCACCCCAAACATACGGTTCCAAGCCAGTTCACAGGCACAGGTGGAGACACTTTAGCACATTCTGGTACACTGGCCCTCACTGCCTCCCGTATGCTACGTTCCTCCTTCTTTATTGTTGGAACAGGTGACTCACCCCAAATACACGGTTCCAAGACAATTCACCATGAAGTCAATTCACCATCAAATCATGGACGATTCCCTGTCATTCTATAAATATATTTATTATTGATTAATTAATACTTTAATAACTAATTTTCAGGGGGATTTTATAACTTATATAACTAAAAAACTAGTGTACTGTACTTGCTAAATAAACTGGTATGTAAATAAATGACGGGGAATCGTCCTGATGGAGAACTATTGCCTACATTCCTCCCTTAAGTTTGTCCAACACAACTTTCTGTCAGCAACATCACGTTACAGTCCGTTTTGGTGTGTTACCACATGCATCACTAGCACTATGCTTAGGCCCCATGTTGGCAGACAAGTCAAGCAATCACTGGAAGGCAGAAAAATAAGCCACAAATAACGATTCACAAGTCACGCATGGTCCGATCGTCAGATTCAAACTCACTGTGTGGTGCACTGGTAGACCGACCTCCCACACACACACACACACACACACACACACACACACACACACATATACATATATGTATGCACAAGGGCAGCAGGTAGGCATTTTTATATTTTATTTATTTCTCTTGTATATTAAAATTATTTATTTGAATACTATAATTTTGTTTTAATTATTGTAAGAAAAATTCGTGGATAACCGAAATCGCGTGAAAAAAGTTCGCGTGAATTAAGGGCTTACCTGTATATATATATATATATATATATACTATATATATATACTGTAAGCTCGCCCCGAATACGTTCTCGCCGAACGCGCTCGCAATTATACGCGGTTAGTGCTGGGATACATATAAGACAACCTAAGATTAAAGAACCATTACGAAAACTATAAATTTACGCAAGGGAGGCGGCCTTTCAAAGGTCAAATCCTCGAACATCAACGCAGCACCACACACAGTTTGTTTTGATCAGGTGATTGTGTCCTGCTTTTCCATAGTACAGTACTGTATTTGTAAGTTAAATGTTTACATTACTGTTCTGGTAAGTTTATGTACAAGTTAAAGTACTATTAAATAACGTTAAAGCAAGAAATAAAGTCTTATAGCCAGTTTACCTGATAGGCGTCAGAATATTGCCTTTTTTATTTGTTCGTTAAACATTTGTTGCACTGAGTTTCCACGGTACTGTATTTGTAAGTTAAATATTTACTGTTCTGGTATGTAAGTTAAAGCACTTAAATAAAGTTAAAGCATTAAATAAAGCCCTGTAACCAGTGGACCTGATTTATATGATTACCCATGATTGGCAGGTTCCGAGACAATTCTCCGTCAAGTCAATTCGCTGTCAAACAATTCCCCGTCAAAACATGGACGATTCCCCGTCAGAACAATTCCCACCCTGAACGATTCCCTGTCATTCTATAAATATACTTATTTCACCTTTGAATTATATTTTCACATCACCCACAGCAGTCTTCATTAATGACGGCAAATTGTCTTGTTATTGTTGTGATGGCGAATTGACAACGAACTGACCCGAAACCAATCGGCATCAGAATGTTGCCTTGTGTTTATGTATTTGTGTGTTGAAGTTTGGCTGTGCAGTACTGTATTTGTAAGTTATAACTTTAAATAAACCTTCTAACCACTTAATGTGCTTCATATTGATTACCAATGGCAGCTAACAGCAAAACACCACATTTAGGGGGTCTAGGGAGCCAAATAAGGAGTAGTTAAAACTTATGTGGTTTTGTGCCGAACGCGCCACGGATGGGCGAGCTTTCTGTATATAGTCACTGTTCACATAATGTGTGAATATTGTTCCTTGCAGGTCCCGCTTTATGAGAATTCCACGTTATACAGCCATATGTGTACGTGTTAAAGGGTTTCTTGGTATTCTAGCCAGCCCCAACTTCACCTTTTGGGGCAATATTCCGGGATTTTTCCCAAGATATTTACCTACCTAAAAATGACTTCAGTACACACAAACACTGGAGGATTCCTCAACTTGAATTGAAGAGTTTTTGTGTGTTTATGGAGTCAACTGGAACTTTTTCCCTCTCCCGTTGGTTGCAGTACATGACCAGGTACCTTTCCATCATAACAAGCGCTGGGTCAGACGAATACTTGACTCATTGACTTGACACTTTTTGGCAATGGCACAATTATATTCTCCTCTCTCCCTCTGCTTGATCACGTCAAGCTTCTGCTCCTGGGTCAAACTTATCCACTGTCTTGCTGAGTCACGGTTGCATGGCATAGCTAGGTTGGGTCAGGTGGGGAAAAAAAAAAAAAAAAAAAAAAAAAAAAAAAAAAGCAAAGTTAACACAGCACGTGTGGAGGCAGAGTGCGGGCAGAGGGTTGACTGGAGTGGCCAGGAATCAGGGTTGCCAACTCACATTTTCAGATGTCACTATGCTCATGCCTAAAAGTTGTTAAAATGTCGTTAACCATTCCATCAAAAGTCGCTAACATTACTCCTCCCCCTTCCACCCCACATTTTGTAATCAAGTTATAGCAGTTTTTCCTAAACAATATTGACGAAATAGGTCAGTATTAATCAATAGGTCAAACATGGCCAGAGTTCCCTCCACTTTTTTTGCTTCACCAAGTTTCTTAAATGGAGAAACCGTGTGTTGCACTCTCCTAAAAGGCTCTGGAGCTTTCTCATGTTTGTGTTTGTTTCTCAAGATCACACAGTTCTGCAAAATACACTTGCAAATATTACAAAATCCATTTCCATCATCTCCAGGAACCTTGAGAAGCCAGTTTTGTACTTTTCATCTTTTAGCCACATCTTTCTAAATTTCTGTGAATATTGTGGCTTGCTCATTTTTAAGTAAAGCAAAGCACTTTCTTCTGGGCTCATAGTAGACTTGTGACTGAGTGCGTCACGTGTAGTGTGTAGGTCTAATACATATTAAAGTTTCGTAAAGACATGTCCTGTATGGACACCGATGCCACTTCTTAAATAAAGTTAAACAGCTATATTATGCTAATCACAGATCAGTAACAGGAAAATTGGTTGCCATTTTTTCTAAGTCGTACCAGATGTACTTAGCACTACCATAAGTACCAAATCTCATACATGCATTTTAGTACCTAGCAAAATTGGCATAACCTGTGGCTTGGTCTGGGCAAACAGCCAAGAGGCAGGGAGAATCAGGGGATACTTCACGGGCAGATGAAATGTGAGGTATGACTAAATTTGCCCGTGTTTTGTCTTTTTTTTTTTTCCCATGTTTTGACCAGTTGTCTCACGTAATGACTAAATATTCCATAATCTTTGGCCTCAGGCTGTGTTATCACTATTCTAGCAGCATAGTAAGTTCTTTAAAGAAATGGGCAATTTCTCCACCGGCGTAATATTTGTCAAAATCGCGTTTTGACCATATCGTGGGCTAAAAAAAAAAAAGGCTGTGCTATGACTGTTTCTGTGCTCCCTGATCGCGTGTTATGTGAGAGGTGACTATATATATATATATATATATATATATAAATAATCCCGCCAATATCCGACGTAATAGAGCCATAGGCAGGTCCGGATAGTGGTCCTGTCCGGATATTGGGCCCCAGCTTATGGACTTGTATTTATGGACCCTAACTCAGAGAAACACCTATACAACTCCCTCTGGACATGCATTGCACCTATTTAACACCCAAATCATACCAATAAGGCACATAAAAGACTGAAATAAATGCAAAAGAACCATAAAATGAGGTTTTAGAGGTGAGTTTATACAATATGAAACATTCTGGGTACTTACAAGTCCCTGGCTCCTGGACTGGTTTGAACCGCCAGTTTGCAGTCCACAGTTAATCCTTTGCACTCTAAATTCTAATTTCTTAACACTGCACAACACTGTAAATTCCTGTGTGTTCTAGTGGCGAGGTATTGCAGTTTATTCACTGTTTATTCACAAAAAACAAGCACCTGTGGCTTGCAGTGCTATGAGCATCTGCTCTCGATCGGAGTTAGGCTGTGACTGTTGATGATGGCGGGGTAACAGAGTTGCCAGATCGCAACGGCCACATTACCAATCTGCTCAACTTTCATTACCAAATTTAACTTTTCATTACCAAATTCGTAAAGCTAGCATTTATTCTTCACTAATTATATATACAACTGGAAATACATGTAATAACTCTCCTTATAATTAACACCATGTTGATTATTTTCACGATATGTAGGGTAGCAGATTAATCAGAGAGAGCAAACAATCCATCATCTCCATCTTGTGTATCCTCATACATGTGAAAAATCCATTTGGTAATGCATTATTCTGATTCATTACCAAACGAATTTTTCATTACCAAATTAGCCCACACTTGGTAATGAAAAATACCAAATGGCAACCCTGACAGGGGAGGGGGGAGGGGGGAGGAAGGAAGGGGTGAAGGGACCATGGTGTAACAGCTGTTCGGCGCCAGGCAGCAATTTCAAATTACGGGTGGGAAAAAAGTCAGATTTTTTTCGAATTTTTTGCGGTTTTTGGCCCATTTTGGGAATATTGGATCCCCGGACGACTGTGTCCAGTTAGTGGGGATGTTCGGATATTGGGCGTTCGGATATTAGAGGGATTACTTATATACATCATCAGCAGCAGTAGCCATTGACGTCCACTGCAGGACCGGCCTATCCCTATCAAAGCAGGGACGATAAAGCCAGTGTATCTCTACCCAGTGGCTTAGGCTGTCTGGTAGAGACTGTATGTAGGGTGAGAAATGCTTGTGAGTGTGATTGTAGTGTTGTAGTGGCTTTGGATGTATGTGTAGTCTGTGAACCAAATGTAACCGACCTGCCTTAAGCTGACTGGGTGCAAGCATACTAGTATGCAACACTGGTTCAACCACAGCACCTCTTGTGTCCATCAAAGTGGTCAGTGGCTCGGTGAACGGTGAACACTTCCCAAAGTTTTTACAACTCTGGCGGGAGGCGAACCCCACGCCCACCAGCATGCAAGATGCACACTCTACCACTGTACCACAGAGGCTCCATATATATATATATATATATATATATATATCTATATATACAGTATATATATATATATATATATATATATATATATATATATATATATATATATATATATATATATATGTATATATATATATATATATATATATATATCTATATATACAGTATATATATACAGTGCTCATCGGAAGTATCGAGCGCCTATGGCCGGATGCACAATACTTACGACCAAAAAAGAATCACCCGTTTTTGGTAGTAAAAATTGAGCCACAAGTTTGCGGCGCTAGCATGACGTCACGGTACCCTGAGGCCTTCCTACACGCTGGTTGGTTCCCGCCTCAGTTGCCTACGAGCTGCCTGAGAGAGAGGAACTCCGCCGTGTCTCCCTCTCTTTTTGCGCCAATTTTTACCGAGTGTCCCGCAGTGTTTTGGCTGTCGCCACTTTGTTATGGCACCTACCCGTCAACTATCAAGTGAAATCATATCCCAGATCATTGCTCTAAGGGAGGCAGGCCACCAAACGAAGGAAATTAGTGAATTGGTTGGCATGGCTCGATCAACAGTGCGTAGGTGGTGTGCGCGTTTTCGAGTGGAAAGCAGTTGTGACGTTCCCACAAAGAGACCGCGGTCTGGTAGGCCTAGGAAAACTTCCCCGAGGTTTGTTAATGTTTTAAAATGTGCAGTGGAGTCTAATCCTCGTGTGAGTGCAAGGAAAATAAAGGAGAGCAACCCGGAAGTGTTCGGTGAAGTTTCTGTGTGCACAGTGTCTCGAAGGGTCCATGAACTTGGTTACACAAGTCACACAGGCCTGTGAGAAAGCCTCTTCTCACTCGTCACCAGTGACTTCGTAGGCTTGCCTTTGCTAACAAATACCTTAACTGGGGTAAGGAGCAATGGTTGTCAGTGTTGTGGTCTGATGAGGCAATGTCTAGTGTTACCTGTAACAGAGGAGCACGTGTGTAAGTGCAAAGGAAGCATAAAATGAGTTTTTTGAGGTAGGTTCATACAATATTCAACATTCTGGGTACTTACAACTCCCTGGCTGCTGGACTGGTAGTTATGGACCCTAACCTAGCCTAACTCAGAAAAATACCTCCCTACTGCACATGCATAGCACCTAAGACACAGCATATTCACGCCAATAAGGGACATAAAAGAGTGAAATGAGGTCTTTGAGGTAAGTATAGTATGGAAAATACAGTAGAGTACAGTATGAAACATTCTGCCTACTTACAGCAAGTCCATGGCCATCTCGACGAATAACCGCCTCCTCTCAGACTCTGACAGTAAGAAGGATTTCCTGAAGCACTTGCAGTACAATGTTCATGAAGTCTTGCACGGAACTTAGTCATTCGCACTCAGAAGTCCATTCTCTTCACAGTGCGCACTCTTGTCTTACTTATGCTCCATTGTAATTTAATAAGTGTTGCACTCTGCACTTTAAATCTTTCCACTCATAAAACCAATTTAAAAACAAACCACACAATTTATGTTAAATTTAGTCCAAAACTTGTTTGTCTTTTCACTCACAACTCTAAATCCTTAACACAATGCACTGTTTTTTTCACTGCACAACACTGTAAATTCCCATGTGTTCTAGTGGAGAAGTTCTAGGCGTCTAATCACTGTCAGAGTCTGAGAGTAGCACAGTGAGGTGACCTAGGGATGCGTCGCTGGGTCGTGGTGATGGCGTACCCACTGCAGACGACTCTGAAGACAGACGCAAACTCATGTCGAGCGGTGACTCCACTGTGGCTGATGTGCTGGGCTGTGGCTTGGAGCATGAGGGCCTGTCTTGGGGAGGCAACGGAGTGGAGCCAGGGCTGGGCACAGCGGGGGTCACGGGCCTGAAAAAACTGTCAATCGTTGATTGATGCAAGGAACGACGATTCTGACGATTGATGATGCGCTGCCTGAAAGCAAGCACTTCCTCCACAAGTCCCAAGGGCCCAATCACCCTGTCGCAGTCCGGGTGTTCCAGGTAGTCCAGAACGAACTCTAGGTGTTCCCTGAGTGCGCTCAGCTTGGGGATGGCTGGAGTTGTGTCATGCTGAGAGGAGTCCGCATCATCGTCGCCGTTCTTGTTGGAATCTTCAAGCTGGGTACTGACACCTGCAACTGAAGATGCGATCTCGATATCAGACAGGGTCTGATACCCAGGATCGCCTTCGTCGTCATCCAACCACTCACGCACTTTGTCCACATCAACATCGTCGCCATGCGTACGTAGACGTGCATGGAAGTCATCCACGTCGAAACTTAGGAAATCGTACTCCACATCCGTTCCGAGAAGCAGATGAGACCAACCATTTTCTAGAGTCTTGACAGGGATTTCCTTCCATGCACTGGCCCAGTTGTAGATTGCAGACTTGATGTTGAAGCGGCGAAGGTTTTCCGAAGTCCGCTGGCCTTGCGTGTCCCGTCCCTCCCTGCGCTCGTCCTCGAGAACAACCATCACCTCGTCCAGGAACTTCCGGCGGTATAGGCGCTTCATTGCCACGATCACTCCTTGGTTCATTGGTTGGATAAGAGCAGTAGTATTAGGTGGCAGAAACATGCACCTAATCCAGCCATTCTCAGCCACCAAGTCCTTGTCGCACGGGTGGGCAGGTGCACTGTCGAGGAGAAGGAGGGCCTTTACCTGGTTGCGTGGGATTCCCAGTTTCTCTGTCTGGTAATGTATGACCTCCTTGACGAAATGGCGGTGGAACCAGTCTTTGAAGATGTGGGCTGTGAACCATGCCTTCAAAGAATGGTACCAGACGACAGGAAGGACATCCATCACCCCACGAAGACACCGAGACTGCTTTGCACGGGCAACAATCACAGGCTTAAGCCGGTGCATGCCGTTAGCATTGGCACAACACAAAGCAGATATCCGTTGCTTGGAGAGCTTGCGGCCAGGTACACGCTTCTCCGTCTCCTCGGCTAGAGTGTTCGCTGGCAAAGAGCGATAGAATAAAGCAGTTTCGTCAGCGTTGTAGACTTGACCGAGAGTGAGGCCCTCCCTGTCGATCAAGCCCTTCACCTTGTGCCGAAACTCGTCAACTCCATCCTCGTTAGCGTCCAAAGCTTCGCCATGAGACTTACGGTTGGTAAGGCCATGCCGTAGCTTAAACACGAAGAGCCAACCCTCGGATGCCCTGAAGTCTTGGGCATCGTGAAGCCTGGCGAACCTCTCAGCGCAGCCTTCAGCTCCGTACCACGTACCATCACACCAGCAGCACGTTGCCGTTGATACCAAATCAACGTGCAGCGGTCGACTTCAGCAAACTTGGGAGTAAACATCACCTTCCTCTCCACGTTACGTTTGCTTCTTGACGAGAAGTCAGCCGTGTACTGCATGAGTTTGTCTCGGGATCTCTTAATATCAAACAAAGTAGATCGGGCCAGGTTAAACTTGCGGAGGATGCATGAAGAAGACCATCCCGCATCTACTTTCTCCAATATCTCCCGCTTCTTCTCCAGAGTCAATACCACTCTTCCTCTTCTCAGGCGGCGGGGCCATCATCACACACACGAAGGAGAGGCACGAGAGCAGCAGGAGTGCCTGCAACAGGTAAGGTACCACCACAAAAGCGAGCACGTGGGCATCCATGACGACGAGCGTTCACTCACGACGAGAGACAGGCGGAAAGTGGGGAGGATGCAGGGGCGCTCTAGCGGACGTCGGAGGAATGACGCGCCACAACAAAGCTGTCCCGTGCCCCGTGCGCCAAGTTCAAATTAAGGGCGGGAAAAAATCGTTTTTTTTTCTAATGTTTTGCGGTTTTCGGACCATTTTGGAAATATTGGATCCCGGGACGATTATGTCTGGTTAGTGGGGATGTCCGGATAGTGGGCGTCCGGATATTAGAGGGATTACTGTATAACTAATGAAAAACCCTATGTGCATGTTTACAACCACTTTATTTAAAACAAGAATGCTAAAAGTTAAAAATAATGAATAGTGTACTCCTGCATGGCCTCTTCTGACTACTGAACTCATCCCAGCTCCCTCCTCCAGCCTCCCCATCATCGACACTGCTGATAACGAAAAACAAATGTTCCGTGAGTACTGTAACTACAACCCCCATTTCCTATGTACTGTATATCTTTACAAACAATGGTACTGTAATAAGGGCAAAGAAAAGCTATAAAAACAGATAAAATTTCCACGTCACTGCATTCCACAATGGGAGGTGAAGCAGAGGTGGTGGCGGGTTGAAAGTATTCGGCACTACTGACAGTAACAAAAATATATATTTGTTGTATCTAAAGATAATCCCTATGTACATTTTTACAAACAATAAAAATGGCAAATAAAGCTATAAAAATCAAATGGCTAATAAAGCTATAAAAAGATTTAACATTTTCACTTTACCTCTCCTTGGTAATGGTGGTGAGTTAAGAGGATTCGGCACTGCTGACAATAACAAAAATAAATATTCGTTGTAACTAAAGTTAATCTCTATGTACATTTTTGCAAACAATAAAAATGACAAACAAAGCTATAAAAATAAAATGGCTAATAAAGCAATAAAAAGATTTAACATTTTCACTTTATCTCTCCTTGGTGATTTTCGATTGGCCAATGATGGAGGCTCTTACGCACAAAGCTTTGGTATGACCAACCAATCACAGAGCTTTCCCCTTGTATCAGCTGGTAAACACAACAAAGCCCTTCACACCATGAAGATTGCAAGGGAGAAAATGGAAGAAAAGAAATACTGTACAGGTAATCCCAGCCCATCCTAACTTTTCCCCTGATGAATTACCGACATTAATAAATGAAAGGGCCAAAAGGATGAGTGTTACAGTATATTTCATTCACTGGATAATGCCATTACTAAAACAGCCATGAACTGTGTCTGGGATAATGTTACAGTGTCAGCAGAGTCCAATGAGATATATATATATTTTTTTCTGTAGTCATCCGCTGATAGTCAAAACCGTGAATATTAAGGGCTGACTATAATTTCTCTGCAATTTATGGTGGAACACAGACATAGTAACATATAAAAGAAAAAAAAATTACAAGAATACTTACAACAACACTACTGTTCTGTTCTCAGTTCATGCAACTTCCACTCACTCTTTCCTACTTCCTTGATGCATATGGTTAATGTCGATTCATCTTCCAGTTCTATACAGCACCATCAGAAATGAATTATTTGAAATGAATATGTGGAGTCACATGGACAGAGACTGACAAATGAGGACGTGAAGGAGCGTTGTGGTGTGGATGTGGATGTGATAGGAAGCGTTAGGAGAAATACACTGAGGTGGTTTGGCCATATGGAGAGGATGGAGAGTGAGAGACTGATGAGGAGAGTATATGTAAGTGAGGTGGAAGGGGGGAGAGGGAGGAGGAGGCCAAGGATGAGATGGAGGGATGGAGATGTATATGAGAGAGGGGGGTGTGAGCTGGGAGCAGGACAATGAAATGGCGGGAGACAGGGCGACATGGAGGTGATTTGTTTGTGGCCACCCCTTATGGGATTAAGGCATCAGGCAATAGATAGATAGGTAGACTATCAGAAGCACAGGGGCATGGGGTTAGGCTATTTAGTCTTGATATTTATGGCATGGGCAACCAGTCACATGCTCCAAGTGGTATCAGGGGAACAATAAACCCAAATTATCCTACGACTCTAACCCTTAGCCAAGTCTGGTTGAAGCAACAACTGAACTGACTACAAGACATCCCTTTACTTGTTATACGGTTACCAACATATTATATGATTTCTAAGAGAACTTAAAACTATTTGGCCTGTCACTCTGCATACAATCATCAAATGGTAACATTATACATCTGTTACATCAAATACATTTATGTAACTGCTTTTATATGAACCTCGGTTTAGTGTCTACAATAAATCTGCAATATGTTGAAACAACAACATATTAATTAAAACAGCTGAAAAAACATGAGATCGCAATGTTATCCTCTGTGATTTTATTCCAATGTTCATCAATTATCTGTGCCAAGCCTCTTTTGTGGAGTGAGGCCACTCCGACAAATTGGATGAATGGAGAGAATACAGTAAATCCTCACTTATACTACTTTCAGTGGCATAACTGTAAAGCTACACAGGCTTCTTCATGACAAAAAATATATATATATATATATATATATATATATATCTATTGCCAGATGCCTCAATCCCGTTTGGGGTGGCCACAAACAAATCGCCTCAAAGTCGCCCTGTCCCCCGCCATTTCACTGCCCTGCTCCCAGCTCACACCCCCCTCTCTCATATACCTCTCCACCCCATCCCTCCATCTCATCCTCGGCCTCCCCCTCCCTCTTTCCCCCTCCACTTCACTCACATACACTCTCTTCGTCAGTATTTCACCCTCCATCCTCTCCATATGGCCAAACCACCTCAATGTGTTCCTCATAACGCTTCCTATCACATCCACATCAACACCACAACGCTCCTTTATATCCTCATTCGTCAGCCTGTCTCTCCATGTGACTCCACAGGCTCCTCTTAAATAACTCATTTCCACTGCTCTCACTCTTGACTTGTGTCCTTCCAACAACGTCCAAGCTTCACTTCCGTACATTAGAGTTGGTATCACAATACTGTCATGTAGTAACTTTTTCACTTCCATGCTCACTTCCCTGTTTCTTATCAATGCTTTCAAGGAACCAGCAACCTTTCTTCCCTGCTGTACCCTTTCAAGCACTTCACCCTCCAAACCTCCATCCTTACTCATCACACTACCCAAGTACTTAAACGTACTCACATTTTCCAATATATATATATATATATATATACAGTAACCCCTCCAATATCCGGATCAATGGAGCCATCGGTAGGTTCGGATATTGGTTTTGTCCGGATATTGGGCCCCAGCTTATGGACTTGTACTTACGGACCCTAACACAGAGAAACACCTATACAACTCCCTCCGGACATGCATAGCACCTATTTAACACCCAAATCACACCAATAAGGCACATAAATGACTGAAATAAATGCAATAGAAACATAAAATGTGGGTTTAGAAGTATGTTCATACATTAATAAACATTCTGGTACTTATGGACTCTAACCGAACCTAACCTAACCGAACCTAACCTAACCGAACCTAACCGAACTCTGAAAAACACATTCCTACTGCACATGCATGAGGTAAGTTTAGTATGGAAAGAAGTACAGTATGACACTTTCTGGTAAGTATAGTATGGGAAAAAATACAATATGAAACATTCTGGTAAATATAGTATGGGAAATAGTACAACATGAAACATTTTGGCTACTTACAGCAAGTCCCTGGCCACCTCGATGAATAACCGCCTCCTCTCGGACTCTGACAGTAAGAACGATTTCCTGAAGCACTTGCACTACACTCTTCCTGAAGTCTTGCACTGAACTTAGTCAATAACACACAGAAGTCCGTTCTTTTCACAGTGTTCACTTTAGTCCAAATAATGTTCCATTAAATTTAAGTGTTGCACATTAACTTTTGACTGAAACTAAATGGAAAGGTGAAAGGATGAGAGAATGGGAATACGGTGTAGGTATATGTGCGGGAGTCAGTGAGAATGAGAGGGCAAGAGAGGGAGTATGTCTGATGATAAGCAAGAAGTGGAAGGAGAATATAAGAGAGTATGGAACAGTGGGTGCAAGGACTGTATGGGTGAGGATGAAAGTAGGTATACAAGCATGGGCGATTGTATGTGTGTATGCTCCAACAGAGGATCGAGTGGCAAGAGTGAAAGATGAGTTTTGGGCGAGAGTAGAAGCATGTATGGACAAGTTTGAGAGGAGCGAGAGAGTGCTGTTGATTGGAGACATGAATGGCAAAGTTGGGAATGTACGAGTGGATGGAGTGGTTGGTCAGTGGGGTATGCCAGCTGAAGTAGATGGGAATGGTAGTGCTTTGGTGGACATCTGTGCTGGTAAGGGGTTGGCAATAGCCAACACCTACTTTCGTCATAAGATGATCCACCGGTATACATGGAGAGTAATGAGGAGGATGGATGGTGAACTTGTTGAACGAAAGGCAATGATAGACTACGTGTGT
Organism: Coenobita brevimanus; assembly: GCF_032717465.1. Lineage (NCBI taxonomy): Eukaryota > Metazoa > Arthropoda > Malacostraca > Decapoda > Coenobitidae > Coenobita > Coenobita brevimanus. The sequence goes on along the minus strand of NC_137029.1, from coordinate 23,786,463 downwards.
GTGGATGAGCGAATGAAAAGACAAGTGTTGGATGCAAGAGTGTGGAGAGGGTGGGGGAATGGAGTCTCGGACCATCACTTAGTGATGGCCAAGGTAGAGCTGCAAAGAAAGTGGTTGAGGAGGCGAAGGGGAAGACAGGAGGACACAGCTCCTGTGAGAAGAGTGGAGAAATTGCAAGATAGTGAGAAAAGGACAGAGTATAAGAGCATAGTGGAAGAAAGATTGGGAAGGTATGAGCTAGAGCAGATGGAAGGGGTGGAAGACGTATGTAAGATATTCACGGAAGAGATAAGCGCAGCGTGTGAGGCGGTTTGTGGAGTGAGGAGGAGATGCAAGGGTGTGCAAGGGACAGCATGGTGGAATGATGAGGTGAAACGAGCTGTGGAACAAAAGAAGAAGGCATATGGTGAATGGTTGGCGAGTAGAGGTAGGGGAGAAGATGAGAGAGAGAAGAGAGAGGTATATGTGAGCAGGAGAAGGGAGGTTAAGAGACTGGTGAAGGAGAGTAAGAAGAAAGTGGATGAAGAGTTTGGGAGGAATCTGAGTGTGAAATGGAGGGAGAGTAAGAAATTGTTTTGGAAGGAGATAAAGAAAGTAAGGCAGTGTGAAAGGGGAAATAGTAGGGGAGTGAAGGATAGGAATAATAGATTGTTGGTGGAGAAGAGAGAGAAAGTGAGGAGATGGAAGGAGCACTTTGAGGATTTGTTGAATGTAGAGAGTGAGAGCAGTGTGAGTATAAGTGGTTGGGGAATGGCTGGGAGAAGAAGAGATGAGAGGAGGGAGGAAGAGATCAGTAGGTCGGAAGTAGTGGAAGCGATGAAGAAGATTAAGCTGGGAAAGGCCCCAGGAATTGATGGAGTGTGTGGTGAAATGCTTAGGTATGGGGGTGAGATTGTTGTGGAGTGGATATGGAAGTTGTGTAGATTGGCTTGGGAAGAGGGAAGGGTTCCAGAGGACTGGAAATCAGGTATAATTGTTCCTCTGTACAAAGGAAAAGGGGAGAGAGAAGTATGTGGTAACCATAGGGGTATTTGCCTTCTTAGTGTGACTGGTAAAATATATGGTAGAATACTCATTGATAGGGTTAGGCATATGACAGAGGAGCTAGTTGGAGAAGAACAAGGGGGATTTAGGAAGGGAAAAGGGTGTGTAGACCAGATATTTGTTCTAAGATGTTTAGTGGAGAAGTATCTAGAGAAGGGAAGGAAAGTGTATGCTGCCTTCATGGACTTGGAGAAAGCTTATGACAGAATAGATAGGCAAGGTATGTGGAAGGTATTAAGAATATATGGCGTGGAGGGGAAATTGTTGAGTGCTGTGAAGAGTATGTATGAGGGAGCTAGGGCTACGGTGCGAGTGGATGGTGAGCTGAGTGAGTTCTTTGATCTCAATGTGGGACTGAAACAGGGGTGTGTAATGTCTCCATGGCTGTTTAATATATATATGGATGGGGTTGTAAAGGAGGTTCAAGGTAGGGCAGTGGATGTGGGGGTGGCCCTAATGAATGAGGGTGAGATTTGGAAGCTTCCGGTGTTGCTGTTTGCTGATGATACAGTATTGTTGAGTGAAGATGAATGGGAGTTGCAAGGTTTGGTGAATGAATTTGGGACAGTGTGTAGGAGGAGAAAGCTGAAAGTTAATGTAAACAAAAGTAAAGTTATGGTGTTTGAGAGGAATGAAGTCACAGCGTGTGCAGTGAGGTTGGATGGTGAGGATATGGAGAATGTGAGTGCATTCAAGTACTTGGGCAGTGTGATGAGTAAGGATGGAACTTTGGGGGATGAAGTAAATGAAAGGGTACAGCAGGGAAGGAAGGTTGTTGGTACACTGAAAGCAGTGATGAGAAATAGGGAGGTGAGTATGGAAGTTAAGAAGTCACTGCATGATGGTATTGTGATCCCTACCCTGACGTATGGAAGCGAGGCGTGGACCTTGCAAGAAGGGAACAAGTCAAGAGTGAGAGCAGTGGAAATGAGTTACTTGAGAGGAGCATGTGGAGTGACGTGGAGGGACAGGTTGACGAATGAAGAAGTGAAGGAACGTTGTGGGGTAGATGTGGATGTGGTTGAAAAGATTAGGAGAAATACACTGAGGTGGTTTGGACATGTGGAGAGGATGGAGAATGAAAGACTGACTAAGAGGGTGTATGTAGGTGAGGTGGAGGGAGGGAGAGGGAGGGGTAGACCGAGGATGAGGTGGAGGGATGGAGTTGAGAGGTATATGAGGGAGGGGGGGATGAGTTGGGGGGAGGGGAGTCAAATGGTGGGTGACAGAGTGACCTGGAGGCGTTTTGTCTGCGGCCACCCTTTGCGGGATTAGGGCGTCGGGCTATAGATAGATAGATAGACAGACATTAACTTTTCCCAAGTTTTTTTAAGTTTCCAAAGCCAAAACAAAGAAGGTTAGTTACGTTAAATTTCTTTTCTACTTAGTCTTTTCTCCCAACTTGAAAACCTTAACACAACACACCGTTTTTTTCACTGCACAACACTCAAAATTCCCGTGTGGTCTAGTGGAGAAGTTCTTGCTGTTTATTCACTGTCAGAGCCCGAGAGTATCACTGGCAGGCGTCCAAGGGGTGCATCGGTGGGTAGTGGTGATGGCGTACCGATTACAGAAGACTCTGAAGACAGCCGCAAACTCACGTCGAGCGGTGACTCCACTGTAGCTGATGTGCTGGGCTGTGGCTCGGAGCATGAGGGCCTGTCTTGGGGAGGCAACGGAGTGGAACCAGGGCTTGGCACAGCGGGGGTCACGGGCCTGAAAAAACTGTCAATCGTTGACTGACGCAAGGACCGACGATTCTGGCGATTGATGATGCGCTGCCGGAAAGCACGCACTTCCTCCACGAGTCCCAAGGGCCCCATCTCCCTGTCGCAGTCCGGGTGTTCCAGGTAGTCTAGGACGAACTCTAGATGTTCCCGGAGTGCGCTCAGCTTGGGGATGGCTGGAGTAGTGTCCTGCTGGGCGGAGTCTGCATCATCATCGCCTTCGTCGTTGGAATCTTCAAGTTCGGGACTGACACCAGCAACCGAAGACGCGATCTCGATATCAGACAACGTCTGATACCCAGGATCGCCCTCGTCGTCGTCCAACCACTCACGAACATCGTCCACATCAACATCGTCGCCGTGCGTACGTAGCCGTGCATGGAAGTCATCCACGTCAAACCCTAGGAAATCGTACTCCACATCTGTTCCAAGAAGCAGACGAGACCAACCATTTTCAAGAGTTTTCACAGGGACGTCCTTCCATGCACTAGCCCAGTTGTACAGCGCAGACTTGATGTTGTAGCGGCGAAGGTTTTCCAAAGTCCGCTTGCCTCGAGTGTCACGTCCTTCCCTGCGCTCGTCCTCGTCCTCGAGAACCACCATCACCTCGTCCAGGAACTTCCGACGGTACAGGCGCTTTGTTGCCACGATCACTCCTTGGTCCATTGGTTGAATGAGAGCAGTCGTATTAGGTGGCAGAAACATGCACCTAATACGGCCATTCTCAGCAACCAAGTCCTTGTCGCACGGGTGGGCAGGTGCATTGTCGAGGAGAAGGAGAGCCTTTACCTGGTCGCGAGGAATTCCCAGTGTCTTCGTCTGGTAATGTATGACCTCTTTGACGAAGTGATGGTGAAACCAGTCTTTGAAAATCACAGCTGTGAACCATGCTTTCAAAGAATGGTACCATACGACAGGAAGGACATCCATCACCCCACGAAGGCACCGAGGCTGCTTTGCACGGCCAACAATAACGGGCTTAAGCCGGTGCATGCCGTTAGCATTGGCACAACACAAAGCAGATATCCGTTCCTTAGAAAGCTTGCGGCCAGGTACACGCTTCTCCGTCTCATCGGCGAGAGTGTTCGTTGGCACCGAGCGATAGAATAGGCCAGTTTCGTCAGCGTTATAGACTTGACCGAGAGTGAGGCCCTCCCTGTCGATCAAGCCTTTCACCTTGTGCCGAAACTCGTCCACTCCATCCTCGTTAGCGTCCAATGCTTCGCCATGTGCTTTACGGTTAGTAAGGCCATGTCGCAACTTGAACGCGAAGAGCCAACCCTCGGATGCCTTGAAGTCTAGGGCGTCGTGAAGCCTTGCAAACTTCTCAGCAGCAGCCTTCAGCTCCGTTCCACGTACCATCACACCAGCTGCACGTTGCTGTCGATACCAAATCAACGTGGAGCGGTCGATCTCTGCATACTTGGGGGTAAACATAACCTTCCTCTCCACGTTGCGTTTGCTTCTCGACGAGAAGTCAGCCGTGTACTGCATGAGCTTGTCTCGGGAACGCTTGATATCGAACAAAGTCGACCGGGCCAGGTTGAACTCGCGGAGAATGCGAGAGGAAGACCAACCCGCATCAACCTTCTCCAATATCTCCCGTTTCTTCTCCAGAGTCAACACCACTCTCTTCCTTTTCTCAGGAGGCGGGGCCATCATCACACACACACTAAGAGTAGGGCAGAGAGCAGCAGGAGGCCTTGCAGCAAGTACGGCACCACCACAAAAGCGAGCACGTGGGCAGCCATGGCGAAGAGCGTAGGTCTTGTCGCGGTGAGAGACAGGCGGGAAGTGGGGAGGATGCAGCGGCGCTCTATCGGACGTCGGAGGAATGACGAACCAAAACAATGCTCTCACGCGGCGCGCGCGGCAAGTTCAAATTACGGACGGCAAAAAATCGATTTTTTTCCCAATTTTTTTGGATTTTTGGACCATTTTGGGAATGTTTGATCCCAGGACGATAAGGTTCGGTTAGTGGGGATGTTCGATTATTGGGCGTCCGGATATTAGAGTGATTACTGTATATATATATATACATATATATATATATATACATACTGAATTATAACATGTGTTGCCAGTGGTTGGCGTTTCTAGTTATGAAGTTGATGATTCAACACTGCCAGTCCTGTTTGGGTAACTGGTACCATCTGACCCAGGTATCCATCCATCCTTTGTGGGTTGGTAGGTAAAATGAGTACCTAAGGTAACACGTAAGAGAGGCAACTGTGGTAATGTGATGATGAAGCGGCCTTGTATCCCAGGACAGATGGGCGAATAACCTGCCATTGTTTCAAAGACCAAGGAGAAAAGCACTGAGGTCAAAAACCTCATAGTGTCTTCCGTCACTTTTATGAGCTACTTTAACTGAAGAACAGGTATTCAATTATGAGCAACTTAATAACTACAGTAACCCCTCTACTATCCGAAGTAATAGAGCCAAAGGCATGTCTGGAGTGTGGTCCCATCAGGAAAGTGGGACCCTAGCTCCTGGACTGGTACTTAAGGACCCTAACCCAACCTAACTTTGAATGCCACCTAAGTAACTCCCTACCAGACATGCATAGCACTTATTTAAACCTATTTAAGACCCTATTCACACCAATAATGGACATAAAGCATGAAATAAATGAAAATGAACCAAAGAATGAGGAATTAGAAGTGACTGTACCTCAGTCAGGGTACTCACAGCACGTTTGTGGCCAGCTTTTCTAAGGTTTTGGCAGTGGTGAAAATGCTCTTGAAGCACGTACAGTAATCCAGTGTTGTGCTGCACTTAGTTCTTTGCACTGTGAGTTATAATTGTTTAACACTGCACATTGTTCTTAACTGCACCACGCCAGTTTCAACCGCCAATTTCCACTCCACAGTTAATCCTTTGCACTCTAAATTCTAATTTCTTAACACTGCACAACACTGTAAATTCCCGTGTGGTCTAGTGGCGAGGTATTGCAGTTTATTCACTGTTCATTCACAAAAAATGAGCAAGTGTGGCTTCCATTGCGACAGGCATCTACTCGCGATCAAAGTTAGGCAGTAACTGTTGTTGGAGTGTTAGTGACGGGGAAACAGAGTTGCCAGATCGCAACGGCCACATTACCAAACGCCTCAGTTTTCATTACTAAATTTAACTTTTCATTACCAAATTCATAAAGCTAGCATTTATTCTTCACTAATTATATATATACAAGTGGAAATACATGTAATCACTCTTCTCATAATTAACAGCATGTTGATTATTTTCACGCTACGTTGGCTAGCAGATTAATCAGGAAGAGCAAACAATCCACCATCTCCATCCTATGTAACCTCATACATGTGAAAATTCCATTTGGTAATGCATTATTCTGATTCATTACCAAACGAATTTTTCATTACCAAATTGGCCCACATTTGGTAATGAAAAATACCAAATGGCAACCCTGACAGGGGAGAGGGGAGGGGGGAGGGGGGAGGAAGGAAGGGGTGAAGGGGCCGTGGAGTAAACCAGCTGTTTGGTGCCACATGGCAATTTCAAATTACAGGTGGGAAAAAATTAGGATTTTTTTGGATTTTTTTTCTTTTTTTGGCCATTTTTGGGTTCCGAAGATCCAGGCCCACTATGTCCAGTAAGTGGGGTGTCTGGAAAGTATGGGGATTACTGTATAAGTGAAACTATCTACCTATCTACTGCCAGACGCTTTAATTCCATAAGGAGGGGCCACAAACAAATCGCCTCCATGTTGCCCTGTTCCCCGCCTTTTCGCTGCCCTCCCCCCAGTTCACACATCCCCTCTCTCATATACAGGTACCTCTCCACTCCATCCCTCCATCTCATCCTCGGCCTCCCCCTCCCTCTCCCCCGCTCCACCTCACTCACAGACACTCCTCATTAGTCTTGTGCTCCATCCTCTCCACGTGGCCAACCCACCTCAATGTATTTCTCCTAATGCTTTCTATCACATCCATGTCCACATCACAATGTCTCTTAACTTCCTCATTTGCCAGTCTGTCTCTCCATGTAACTCCAAATGCTCCTCTCAAATAATTTATTTCCACTGCTCTCACTCTTGTGTCCTTCCAACAAGGTACAAGCTTCACTTCCATACATTAGAGATGGTACCACATATTTTCATGCAGCGGCTTTTTTACTTCTGTGCGCACGTCCCTATTTCTTATCACTGCTTTCAGAGAACCAGCAACCTTTCTTCCCTGTTGTACCCTTTCAAGCATTTCATACTCTAAACTTCCATCCTTACTAATCACATTATTCAGGTACTTAAATACACTCACATATTCCATTTCCTCATCATCCAACCCCAATATATATTCAGTGACTTCATTTCTGTTGAAGACCATAACTTTACTCTTCCCTACATTCATCTTTAGACTGCGTTTCTTACACACACTCCCAAACTCATTCACCAAGCCTTGCAGTTCCCCTTCATCTTCACTTTACAATACAGTATCATCTGCAAACAACAATATAGGAAGTTTCCAAACACTGCCCTCTCTCATTATGGCTGCTTCAACATCCACTGCCCTACCTTGTATCTCTTTTATAACCCCATCCACATACAGACTCAACAACCATGGAGACAAGACACATCCCTGTTTCAATCCAACTTTCAGACAGAAAAATTCACTCAGTTCACCATGCACATGCATTGCGGCCTTAGCACCCTCATACTTACTCTTCATGGCATTCAGCAGCTTCCCAACTCAATATATTCTTGATATTTTCCACATTCCTTGTCTATCCACTCTGTCATATGCTTTCTCCAAATCCATAAAGGCCACATACAACTTCTTTCCTTTCTACAGAAACTTCTCCACTAGAGACCTAAGGATGAATATCTTATCTACACAACCTTTTCTCTTCCTTAAACTTTCTGTTCTTCTCCAACTAATTCCTCTGTTATTTCCCTAACTCTGTCAATAAGTATCCTACTACACAGCTACTTTTCCTATTACACAAAGAAGACAAATGTCCCTATCCTATAATTACCACACACTTTTTTTCCCCTTTTCCTTTGTGCAGGGGAATAATTATACCTGACTTCCAATCCTCCAGGACTCTACCTTCCTCCCATGCCAATCTGATCATCTTCCACCTCCATTCCACTACTATGATTCAGCATTTCACCACACATTCCATTCAGTGAAACAACTTTAAATAATAATCAACTGCATAAACCCCCAGATAATACACGCAACAAATCTACAATATGAATGTTCACCTTGCCCTCATGCTGGCCTGAAGCTGATTGGAGAGTGGAGCAGACATGACTGTGATGTTGACACCTGCCTTTTCAAATGTACGTCCATCCTGGAGTACACAGGTGATTCCCCCACCCTCCTTGGGATCATGACGTTGCCAACGGTCTACTGTGAACACATGCTCATCCTCCTCCTCTGCTTCAAGTGCTCGACAAAACTCACTCTAGGGGAAAAGGATGTTGGAACTGTCTTGTAGGGTGACACATGTAACCTGTGTGATATGACAGACGTGTCTCTCTAAGGAAATAGTATGCTGAAACTGTATTTTCTGGATGACATTTGTGACCTACAAGTTACACCACATAAACTTTGTCATTAACCCCCTCAACCTGATGACATTTGTTTTTTCTGTTTTTCAAGCTACCACAAGATAATTTCATCCAACTTAAGACAGACTTTTACTAGTGAAAGAGTTAATGAAAATAATATCCAGCTCCTACAGTTTTAAGTTTCTCCACAGCTAAATACAGTAATATCACCTGATGCTTGCAATAATATGCTATAAGATACATCATCGGAATGAAGTGGTTAATCCTCTCAAAAATTTGGTATGTATGGCACTAGACCCAAAGCACCGAGAGGCAGCAGAGCTGTCTAGTTATATTGGTGGCATCATGAGATGGCAGTAGTAGTAATAGACGTACTGTAGTTCCACGTTCAAGTGAATGTGAACTCATCAGTGTGGCCTGAAGTCGCCCCTTTCCTGCAGTCCACAATACTCCTTTTGGGAAATTGGGAGGGTGCTAAGGATACGTACAACCAAGCATTAGGGTTACCCACTTATATAGGTACCAACACATGAATTCATCCATATCTAGCATCAGTGACAAAGCTGATACATGTATAGTATTTCTGAGTCTGAATGTCAGTGATGTGGTAGGCCATGAAAGCACGTTCACACACGCATGCACACACACCTTGGGAAATAAGGGAGGAAAGAGGGTGTCTGAGAAAGAGATAAAAGTGACAGGAGATAGAGCTGTAAATACTGGTCTCACCAACCAACAGCTGTCATAACATTTTGCTTTGTGTATTACCTGTACATTGCAAACAGTGAAATGCTGTGTACGCGTATGCCATTATTCAAATGTCAGGTTCAGGAAGACAGAGTGCTTGGGAATGGAAACTAGTACGTTTGAAAAAGGGCAAAAGGGGAAAAGTGAGAGGAGGGTGGGGTACTGAAGGGTGGGGAATAGTTATAGTAGATGGGGGATGCAATGAAAACTTGGAGGTGGAGGCAGTGAGGCAAGAGGAATGTACGTAAAGCTGTCAGGGCTTGACTGGTAATGTGATGAAGAGTAGTAACATGTAAGAAACACTATTTTGGTGGCAAAACATACAAGTTTATGTAACTTTAATTCATCATCATCCAGACCTCTTTTCCCACCCTAGGGCAGGGTGAGGAGTAGCAATACCCAGAGAACCTAAGTCTGCCCAATTCAATGGGCCATGCTTCCATTCACTCATCATTCAAGACCACGGAATCCTGGCTCTATCTGATACGCCAAAAAAAATTTCACCACATTCTGTAGCTTCACATACACCTATCTGAGAGAGTCAATCCAAACACTGTCACATCAAAAAGGAGTGCCAAATCTCTGGTTATACACCTCTCCGCACAAAATTAATCCAGCCAGCTCGATCCCTTGCCAGTCCCTAAGCCTCACCAGCTTCCATACCTCTCTTCCTCACACACTCATCCACCATATCCCTCCACCTTCTTCTTGGCCTACCTCGCCTCCTTTCTTCTGCTAATTACCTCAGATATACCATTTTCAGTACTCTATTCTCATCCATTCTCTTCACATGACCAAACCATCTCAGTACACTTTCTTCGCTTCTGTTGTTCATCGACTTCCTCACTCTGCATCTTTCATGAATCATATTATTCTGTATCCTATCCACTCTCTGTACTTTGCACATATTCCTGTGGTCCCATCTCCACTGCTCTTACTGCTGACTTTTTATTTTCATGCCACACCACAGTCTCACATCCATATGTAAAAGTTAGCACTAACACTCCTTCATGTAAGCCTTGTGCAGCTGAACACTCAAGCCCCAAATTCTTATCAAGGTCTTCATGGCACCAGCTACTTTCCTTCCTTGTGTCACTCTACTTTCCACTTCTTTTGCATATATTCTTTCTTTCCTATCACTGTGCCCAGGTATTTGAACTCTCACCAATTCCAGTCTCTCTCCATTCATTGTAACATCACACTGGGAGTCACCTTCTCTCTCAATAACCATCACTTTATTCTTTTCTACATTTACTCTCAAGGCCCGACACTCACAGACATCTACATAACTCTGCACCAGTCTACTAAGCTCTTGTCTGGTGTTTGCAAGTAGCACTGCATCATCAGCATACAACAAATTTGAGATATTCCATCCACCATCATTCATTACCGATGCCATCTCTCTCTCTCCATTACTTGGTATTTTACTTCTCTCATCATCCTATCCATGTATATATTGGTCAAGCATTGGGACATCACACAACTTTGTCACACACCCACACTGATCGTGAATCAATCACTTAGATGACCAATTACCCATACACATGCCTCACTACCGTCATAAAAACTCCTGATAGCACTTAACAGCTTACCATCTACATCATACATGTGCAAAACCTTCCACAATCCTTCTCTATCTACTTTGTCATATGATTTTTCCAGATCCATAAATGCCATAAACACCTTACAGTCCTTCTTACAAGCCTTCCCCACTATCTGTCTTACTGCAAATATTTGATCCACACATCCTCTGCCACTCCTAAAGCCACCCTGTTCACCACTCACTAGGACTTCTGATTTCTCTCTTACTTTCTGTATAATAATTCTTCCATATACCTTCCCTACCAAACTCAACAGAATTATGCCCCGATAATTCTTGCACTCACTTTCAATCATTTCCTGTGGCACCCCACGGGATGCATAGGGCCTCAATTAACTCTCTCCATCAATATTTATCTCCTGCCATCTCCTTCAGGCCCCATCAACACTTCTCTCCTGCTTCTCTTTTCATTGTCCCCAACCAGGTTTCCCTCAGCCTATCTCTTCCTCTTCTTCCTCTAGCAGTCCATTCTGGCACATCCTGTATTAAACTGCCTTCTTTTCTGTATATGTGCCCTAGCTGCTTCCAGCGACACAGTCTCACATATACATCAACTGGTTCCACTCGCGTAAAATCCCTTACTCTTTCATTTGTAACTCTGTCTTGCCACTTTACCCCAAGAATCCTTCTCAGTATTTTATTCTCAAATCCTAATACTTTCTGATCTGTTGCCATTGTACTGTACCATGACTCATGCCCATAAATTAAAATTGGTCTAACCATGGACTTGTAAATTTTTACTTTAGAATGTACTGAAAGCATATTATTATTCCAAACAGATTTCAATATTCGAACAGCTCGCCAAGCCAGTCTAATCCTCTCCTCAATTTCCCCCTCACTTGCACTCACATTGCTCACCTTTATTTTTGTACAGGGGTACAATCACTGCCTTTTTCCACTCTACTGGCACAGCTTCACTCATCCATGCCTTCTTACATATCTCCAACAGGTACAGGTACTTCATTCCGCTCTCTCCATTACACTTAATCATCTCTACATACACCTCATCAACCCCAGCTGCTTTCCCATTTTTCAGCCACTTCACAGCGTTCTTCATCTTTGCAAGTGCCGTGTTTCCTGGTACTGCATTACTTCTCTGTACACCCCCAAAACCAATTATGTTAAAAGTCACTTTGCTCTCTCTCTTCCCATTCATCGGACTTGGAAAATATTCTTCCTACCTGGTCTTTACTTCACCCCCATGGTATAATAATCTACCACTTACATCCTTCACACTTTCACATTTTTTTCCACTGCCACTTCTACATTTCCGCACCTCTTTCCAAAATAACGTCCTATTTTCAGAGTAATTTGCTCTCATTTTTCTGTCATCATTTACCTCCTTCTTTTTCCTTTTCACTAGTCTCTTTAGGTGCTTCTTAATCTCAATATATTCATTTCTTATTTCAACTGAACCCCTGTCCTGCATCTACTCTAGCCACTTCGTCCTCTTTTCCTCCACTGCTCTCTTGACCTCCTCATCCCACCATGCCATACCTTTCTTCTCTGTTGTTACTCTTGCCACAGCACATACTGATTTAGCACTACTAACAAAGCAATCCCTATATACATTCCACAAGATGTCCAGATCCATTTCATTCCAATTCACTGATTCTAACTTCTCCCCTACTTTGGCCCTGTATTCATCTGTCACTTCTTTGATACTCATCTTCTCGACTTTTCAGTCTCTCTCCCTGACAGCTCCTCACGCTCTTGGTACACCTCACTCCTCTCAGCTTGATCTTATATACCACAACCACATGATCTGATATACTTCCACATCTCCCTCTCAATGCCCTCGTATCAACCAGCACTACACAGGATCAATTTCTCTACGAGCAAGTAATCAGTCTGGCTCCTTTCAACATGATCTCCACTCCCTCTATACCATGTATATTTATGTGCATATCTGTGTTTAAAATAAGAATTACAAATGCATAATCTCCTTTCCTGACACATGTCCTTCAGTCACTTCCCATTATCATTCTCTCTTGGTTACCCTTTATAACCCATTATATAATTCAAAGGACCAGTGCCTACTCTACCATTCATATTGCCCATTACGATCACTTTATAACTCCTGGGCATTTCTCCTACTATTTTATCCAGCTCATCCCAAAATATGTCCTTCTCTGTCTCACTCCTGTCATCATACGGTGCATACACTACAATGACTGCCACTTTCACCTCCTCAAACTTGAACTTACACACATACATCTCGAGCTGACACATTTGTAATCTCTCATTCCACTCTGCCACATTTCATTCATCAACAAGGCAACTCCTTCCCTGCATCTTCCTCACCCGTTCATACCCAACCTTTCACACTTTACACCCTCCCACTCCCCCACTTCACACCCTTTCATCTTAGTTTCACACAATACCATCACGGCATATCTCGCACTCCTGAACACATCTATCATTTCCACCCTCTTACAGTCCTCATTCACACCTATCACTTTCCACATGGCCATGCTAATCTGCCCATTTGGTTTAGGCCTTGGGCAGGTATTGGGCCCCCCAGGGTTCTCCAAAAATTCCATAATTTTGTGATTTTAGATAGGGCTATCTGGAGGACACTTAACCCGGCCAGACATCCCGGTTATGTGGTTACCATCCAGCATAGAAAATAGTTTCCTGGGCACAGGAAACCATTTGGCATGTCACTCAGTGTAGAGACCATAAGACAACATTACACTGAGTAAGTGGTTGATGGGCACCCCCACCTACCACAATGTTACTTTAAAAAATTCAACTCATTTGATCAGCAAAATTATGCTGATATACAGTCATCTCATATGCTATCCTTGTTTCATTCAAGCAGTCTACTGTACTTATACCAATGACAGGAGTTTCCTATTACGCTATTAAACTGTCTAAATTTTTCAATGTTCTAATCAGGAGAGAGAGAGAGAGAGAGAGAGAGAGAGAGAGAGAGAGAGAGAGAGAGAGAGAGAGAGACAGACAGACAGACAGACAGACAGAGAGACAGACAGAGAGACTGCATTATTTTTTTTTTTTTTTTATTTTTTTTTTTTTTTAAACGCTGTGTCCTCCTTTGTCGATAAGGTCTATGACATTGCCCCTGGGTAGGGGACTTAGGTTTTGAAGCATGTAGCACTTTATGACCGGATGCTCTTCCTTTTGTCTACCAATGACCCTTGGGTGTACTCAAACCTCCAACCCTTCAGTCATAGCGCTCTAACACACTGAGCCATGGCTGCAGACCATACTTATCATCTCGGCTGAACACTTGAAATAAATAATTCCACATGACATAACATATAATTCCATCAAAATACCATACATGAAGTGATTGTTTTTCACAGCCTATCTAAGGAGATACAGTATACTGTATAGTGCACAAAGCAATTTCAATGAGCAGTACAGATCTTATAACCTGTGATTATGTTTTTTTACACAGCATCAAATAAACCAACCTGTATCCTCATAATTAACAGTTCCATTCTGGTCTTCATATCATCTGGGTTCCTTTCCAGTTTGCTGAGCTCAGTGATGGGTGCAGCCATGAAAGTACTTGTGTCTATAACTCCTGTATCCTTCTGGGCTGCCCAAAGTTCCCCTTGAAGCCAGCTATATAGAAGAGCACCCCCTGATGCCATCAGAGATGGAACTACAAACCTGTCAAAATGTTAAACACTTACCACTAATCATGACAAAGGTAGAAAAGCTGGCACTCTTTTCTGTGGCCGTAGCAAAATCATAACAGAACTGTCGTTCATTAGGCTCACTGTTGTCTCAAATCATACAAAACTACATTTCCTCTTTTAACCAAGCATGTCAGATGTGGATGTGGTTGAGAAGATTAGGAGAAATACACTGAGGTGGTTCAGACATGTGGAGAGAATGGAGAATGAAAAACTGACTAAGAGGGTGTATGTAGGTGAGGTGGAGGGAGGGAGAGGGAGGGGTAGACCGAGGATGAGGTGGAGGGATGGAGTTGAGAGGTATATGAGGGAGGGGGGGGTGAGTTGGGGGGAGGGTAGTCAAATGGTGGGTGACACAGTGACTTGGAGGCGTTTTGTCTGCGGCCACCCTTTGCGGGATTAGGGCGTCGGGCTATAGATAGATAGATAGATGTCTACCTCATCTGGTATTGTCAAACTATTACACCATTCTTTTTCATGTTATGAGAATCTAAATGAATAAGAGAAGTGCATGTTTATTTTCTTATTAACCAACGATGTCCATTTTAACAAGACATTCTCCAACCTGCTCCACAACTTATTACCACCTCTGCCCATCTTGTTTACCACCCTCAATCATTTTCTAATTCCTCTCCCACATTACATTAAAAAGACATTTGTCCCTACCAATAATGCTGTCTCTCATACAATACCCATCTTAATAGAGGTTCTGCCCTGCCGCACCATACAGAACCAATTTAGTCCATCCCACTGACTCCTTTCCTCCTACTCTACCCATTTTTTAATTCTCCTCCTTAATATCCTATCTTTACAATGTACACAGCACCTCCCCATCCATGTTCCATCACTTACCACTACCCCAGCCTGTACAGCCCACTCTACCCCACCCCCACTAATTTATACCTCGGCACATTGAATATCATAATGACTACCTCAACTGCCAGTCAACCAGCAACACCCAAACTGTATTTACAAGGTATGCTTCCTTCACTGTCAACCAGCTCCACCACAATCTATCTCATCCACTTCTCTCCAATCACCTTGTCTTATCCAATCACTCTTGAATAACTTGACTGGACATACCATATATCAGAAGCCATTGTACTGACAGGTTTGATTTATGGCAATGGCCTTGATATGCATGACCTCAAATGATCCTGACTGACTTAAATCAACCTAGTAGACCTCAAGTGACCTGGGAGGACATTAAGTGACTGACAAATTACTTGGGTATAAAAATGCCTGAAATAGATTAGAAGTGCTAAAAATGGATCTAAGTTGACGTGAATGGATGTAAATGGTCCTGAATGCATCTAACTATACCTGAATTAATCTACAAGGTGCCTGAAAAAATGTGACGGACTTGAATGGACCTAACTGACCTCAATGGGCCTAACTGGATCTGAGCTGCTGTAAGCTGTCAAAATGGAGGAGAAGGGCCTATTGAGTCATAAACTGATCTGACTGAAACAGGCTGGATGTGGCTGATTTTAAGAGACAAACTTGTATGTTGTATAGGGATGGCTACCACTGTCCCTAGGAGGTACTATCATGAAAGTGTGGGACACAAGCTTGGTAACTAGCCACACAATCACCACTCCCAGACAAAACACACACACACACAAACATTCAGCCACAAGTGCAAAACTGATAGTCCATGGTGCGACTCATGTTGTTGCAAATCCTAATCCAATTTATTTCCCCCTTTACTTCTTCTATGTTCAAATCCAGCTTTCTCATTTTATTACTATTTACCGGTAAGTTAATTCAGGATCTTACAGCCTACCTCAGGTCCATCAGTCTGATTTTGGTCAAATACAAATGAAAAAGAAGAAAAGAAAAAGTATGCACTCCTCTCATAAATCTGAAATAAAAAAAGAAGGGTACCACACACCTCATGACATGCTACAGTCAATCAAGTGCTGCACAACTGCTGGGATGATCTACAGGACCTCAATATTGTGCTCCTCTAGAAAATGACATCTACACGATTACTGTGGTTCAAAACTTTGAGTAACATAAGTAATATGGTTATGGAACACTGAAACTGTGGTTCTTCTCACCTAGCTGTTTTCACTGTGGCAGGGGTCCTGATGGCAGTCACAGTTGTGAAGGTCCTTCTCAATGCTCCTCGTATTGCATGTGATGCCATGATCCTCACTTTACCTGACGCAGTGAAGGTGCAAATAAAATATTAGTGTAGGTCTCTCTCTCACTCACACACACACACACACACACACACACACACACACACATACACAAACACAAACACACAGTTGAGACATCAGAGAGACAGCACGTACGCCGCATCGCTCCGTGCTTGGCCAACCTTGGCCACAACTGGCCATATCTAAATAGCATCTTTATATGAGTCAAGCTCTGTATTATGTTAAATTAAATGGTGTTCTAATATAAAAAAGGAAGTTTAAGTAAAAGTGTTGTTCAAATAACAGAATACAGCAAATCAGTGTGGGAGGAGGCTGTAGCACGGGCCAAACAGGGAGGTATTGTACTCCCGAGGGGAATGGGAATGCTGGTGATAGGGAGAGCTGGAGCTCCTGTTTCACTAGCTATCTAACCATCCCCCTTTCCTGACCTTTTCAGTGTGACAGCAACATGGAGTGTAGACCAGCATACTCTCCCAAACATTTCCTCTAACTATCTATGCACTACACCACATGCACTTTACATTTCACACAATGTATCCCACTACGTTACAGGGGTTGGCGCCAGCAAGGGCATGTGGCCAGAAAACTTTGCCCCCACTACCTAGTGGTGGACTTCTGGGGGGAGGCGTGACGGGAGTTCTGCCGGCATAGATCATGGGTCCAGGGCGAGATGGGGCTCGAGCCTGTGCTAGAGGGTACAGGGCATTGCAGTCCCCAGGCTGCCGCTTCCGCCCAATGGAGAGGGGCCCGAACCTGGGAGTAGCGCCCCAGGAGGCTGCCCTATCAGTGGGTGTATAATGGCGGGATAGTTGCAGTGCCAAGGCGTGCTTGGAGGGTGTCCCTGCAGCTGTCCTGGCAGGGTGCCCCGAGGCCACTACCACAGCCACTGGTAGGCTGGTGAGCTAGGGGTCTCAGATCCATTGCCTGGACCTGGGACTGTGCAGTCAGTGGGGCCTGTGGTATGTCTATCCCCCTTTATTAACTCCTAACAGGCGGGAGACGATACGTAACGTCCGTGTGTTAGGAGGCGGGCAACGTTACTTAACGCCCGGCCATTTTCGGTCCTAATTTATTGGTGAAATTGGGTTATAAGACATTCTTGTCACCTACTGTCCTGCCCTCTACCCTCCCAAGCCTTGAAACAAGTAAAATAGAATATACATACTTAAGTTGTAGTGTTATCATTGTTCAAGTAAAAAATAGAATAACCGTACGTAAGTCTTATTGCTATAAGTATTCAAGTAAAACAAAAAACACATACATAAGATTTTGAAGACAATGAATAGTGTAAAGAATGCATAAATGATAAATATAGAGTTCAGTGGTGAAGAAAAAGAAAGAGAGTGAAGAGTTTGCTAGCCTCATCCCAGGCACGCCTGGTGATAAGTTGCCTGCCTGCCCTCCTCTCTCACTCCTCCCCTCCTCCTCCCACAGCCAGCACAGATGTATTACCACATGTGTAACACCTCTTGCCTTCATTTTTCACCCATTTCTCATCGATTTATGCATGTTTAGGCTTATTCCTTGATACTTTATTTTACCGAAAATATGCCGCCTCACATGGTTGTATAGCTGATAAGTTGCCCGCCCATAAGGGGTTAATACTGACTATGACAAAACACAAGAATAAGTTTCAAAGCAAGCCTGTTTTCGTTTTCGTTTTTAAAGGCTCCAACATGCTTGCATGTGTCGGCCTTGGTCACCTAATGGCGGCTCTCCACGTTGCACGATCCATACCAGCCTCCCTGTTCAGTCCCTTAACCCTAAAGTCACACTTAATGACCTCGTCCCATGTCTTTCTCGGTCTACCCCTCATAACCCCACCCCCAATATTAACACTTCTCACCTTCCTCACCCAATTATCATCCCCCATCCTCTCCACATGTCCAAACCATCTCAATCTACCTCTCCTCATCACAACACCAATACACTCCAGTCCCATCCTACCTCTCAACTCTTCCATCGTAAACCCAGCCTCTCCAGGCCTTGGACGCAGGGACGCACTGCACATCCACCTAATCATTGTCATTTCTGTACGATGATTAGGTGGATGTGCAGTGCGTCCCTGCGTCCACGGCCTGGAGGGGCTGGGTTTACGATGGACAGTAAATCACCCAGGGGGATAAGGGTGGGTTCATGGAATGTGGGAAGTTTGAGGGGAAGAGCAGGGGAAGGCGTTGAGGCATTCAGTAGGAGGTGGGTGGATGTGGCGTATTTGCAGGAAGTCCGGTACAGGGGTGGATCAACCAGAAAGATTGTTGGGAAGGACTGTTACTATAAGTTGTTTTGGCAGGGTGGGACAGACGGATATGGGGGTGTTGGTGTGATGGTTGCGGAGAAATGGGTGGAATATGTTATGAATGTTATGAGAGTAAGTGATAGGATATTGGTAGTGAAATTCTATTCGGTAGAAAGATAGCTGCAATTATATCGGCATATGCTCCACAGGCACGATTGGATGAAGCAGAGAAAGTTAGATTTTGGAATAATTTAATACGTGTAGTAAGTGGTATGCAGGATGATGAGATAGTGGTTTTGGGAGGGGACTTAAATGGTCATGTAGGTGAATCAGCACAAGGTTATGAAGTAGTACATGGGGGATGTGCGTATGGTACGGTATAAGGAATGCGGAAAGGGGAAAGGATACTCGAGTTTGGGGAGGCAACGGACATGATTGCATGCAACACATATTTTAGGAAGAGAGAGTACTGTAGGTTAATTACCTATGAGTCTGGGGGAAATAGCAGTCAGATAATTTTCTGGTTAGGAGGGCTGATAGGAGGTTAGTGGGCAATGTTAAAGTTATAGGAAATGAGGAGTGTGTGCAGCAGCACAAACTATTGATTTGTGATGTGGTGCTTAACCCCTTAACCGCAGGGCGTCACTTTCGTGACGCTCGGCCACAATGGATCATACCACGGGGCGTCACTTTTGTGATTCTGTGTTATTTTGAATTATCCCGGGCTCTCAAGTGGTGGCTTGTATCATCTATCAGTACTGCCAATGTCCAACACTAGTCAGCACTCCAAATCTCATCTGTACTCCCATCCATTGTTGACATTTTAGTGATTTTACCCCCTTCGTGACTCCCCTCCCTACCTGCCCTCCATTACCCTGTCCTCTCACCTCCCACGCCACGCTGCGCTACGCAAATTTCCCCCGGATTTTTCCACAGATTTCATCCATTGAAATAAGTCCTATGGCCTATACTTATACAAAATAATATATACCAAAAAAAAATCTGGTAAGTGATAGTGTTAGACACTAGGAATTGGCTAATTATCACCTGACAACACCTCACATGCATTCATTCGCTACATTACCACGGTAATTTCCCCTTTGAATTATGCCTTGTAATCGATGTCTGTAATAAAAATATATATCAGAAAGGAAGGGAGAAGCCTAAGTGACATTTACATTTACCTGGAACTACCTATTTCTTTATGTATTGCCGAGATTTTCTACCTAAAAAAAATTAGCATGTAAGTTAGCAGCAGTCAGCCTCAGTGTCACTGTCAACCCTTCCCTTCTCAGATAAGCCACGGCAGTTAGTTCCTTGTCCTTCGCTGTAGTGAAACCATGTCGCACTCGCGCCCCGCCATTCCTGCCGCTTCTGTGCCCATTGCAAAGGGCCCCGTGACCTCTACCCCTAAGAAAAGTAGTGAGGGAAGCAGGAAAGGCCTTAGTGACTCTGCAGTGGCACATGAACTTGTAGAATTGTCCATGGTGATGATGGACAGTGATTTTGACGATTCGGGTGAATCGTGTGATGAGCCGGGTGAGGTTATCGTGCCAGAAACTGCTACAATGAGTGCTTCAGTGTCGGAAGTAGTCTCTAGCTCCATGGGAAAGGAGCCGTTAGTGCAGCAAGGCAAGGAATTTGGGAAGGGAGTGAAAAGGCGGCGTGTTAGCCCCAGAACAATGCCCCCGCGTGACCCAGCCCACCATGAGTCCC
Source organism: Coenobita brevimanus (assembly GCF_032717465.1). Taxonomy (NCBI): domain Eukaryota; kingdom Metazoa; phylum Arthropoda; class Malacostraca; order Decapoda; family Coenobitidae; genus Coenobita; species Coenobita brevimanus. Next base: position 23,766,023 of record NC_137029.1, on the reverse strand, counting down.
GAGTGCATTCACCTCCCCGTTCCCCAAGCCCCACTTCACTCATTTCTTCCTCATCATCAGCTGAGTTATCTCCGGAGTCTTCGTCGTCGGAGTCACCACCAGCATCAACAGTGAAGGCGGCCGTAGAGGAAGAGGTAAATCAAGGACTGTGAAAAGTAGTGTTGTTAGTAAGGTAAGGGCTGCTAGTGCTGTACAGCAACCCAGGGTCAGTGCGAGTGACCTTGAACGAGATAAATCTGCCTCACAGCCAACCTCCACCACCACCACCACCACCCGCCCTACACCGCCATGACAGTGAATCCTGGACGCCTTCGCGTGGACGCAAGGGTCAGATTTTGTGCCTGAAAATTTAGTATTTGATGAGAGCTCCTCAGGAGTTCAGCCTGCCTTCACTATTGACGAAAATGCTGAATGTGTGGACTACCTTTTGGCCTTCCTAGATGACGAAGTCATGCAGCACATATGTGATGAGACCAACAGGTATGAATCACAACGTGCTGCAAGTGGTACAGGTGCAGCCAAGATGCAACAGTGATCCATGCTGGGAGTGCAGGAGCTGTATGTGTTCTTTGCCCTCATGCTTCTCATGCCACACTCCAAGAAGCATGAGTTGGAAGAATACTGGTCCATGGACCCCTTACTACCCTCACCCACCTTCAATAAGTACATGGCCAGAGATCGCTTCCGGAACATCATGGGAAACCTGCACTTTGCCGACAACGATGTACCTTCCCAAACCGACCCACTCTGGAAGATCCGGGAGATTCTGAGCAGAATGAAGGATAAGTTTATGTCATTCTTCCACCCCTTTCAGAAGGTTGTCATTGACGAATCCTTGGTTTTGTTCAGAGGACGTCTTCGGTTTGTTCTGTACATTCCAAGCAAACGCCATCGCTTTGGAATTAAGTTCTTTGTACTGTGTGACTGTAAGATGGGGTACATCCTTGACTTCGTCATTTATTCAGCCAGCACTGTCGATCTGGATAAAACACACCCCCTTGGCTTCTCAGGCTGTGTAGTGAAAGTGCTCCTAGAAAAGTATTTTGGTGGGAATCATGTGCTGTATACAGACAACTACTATACAGCACCGAAACTTGCCAAATACCTTTCTGAGCACGGCATTGGCTCCTACGGCACTGTCAAAAGTAATCGTGCCCACTTCCCCAAATTCACAGAGGCAGGAACCTCACAGCGAGGAGACGTGCACCTATGCAAGTCTGAGAAGATGCTGGCAATACGGTGGCATGACAAGAGGGTCATGCACATGCTCACCACCGTACATAAGGGGGAGATGACAGACAGTGGGAAGGTCGACCGTAGGACAGGCGAACCTGTGATGAAACTTGATGCTGTGTTGGACTACAATATCAACATGTGGCTGGTGGACAAGTCCGACATGATGACTGGTGAGATTGACTGCCTCAGGAAGAATACTAGGTGGTACAGGAAAGTTTTTCTGCATCTCATAGATATGACTATGCTGAACGCCTTCATCCTGTACAAGATGAAGGTCAAGCCACCCAAGTCCTTCTCCCTGAGGTTGTTCGCCAGGACTTGTGTCCAGCAGCTGCTGGAAAGATATGGTAGGGTGACAGCAGCAACTCCAAGGCGCCATCCAGTAACACTTCCCGACCGACTTGAGCAGAGGGCGTATATGGATCGGCACAGACTTGAGCTTATGCCTGCCACAGGGAAAAGGAAGGATGCGATTCGCAGGTGTCAGGTGTGTGCACATACCACCCGCCGCACACCTGAGCACAAACGCACCTCTTGGCAGTGCACTGAGTGCCAGGTTCCCTTCTGTGTTACCTGCTTCTTTGATTACCACAGCCAGAAGCAGTTCTAACAGTGCAAGTGTGAAAGGAGAATAATTTGGAAATAATGTGTAAATAATGTGTAAATAGCAAGTGAAAGCAATGGATGTTCAGTACATATGATTGAACAGTGTATTATAGTTTTATCTTACTGAAAGTGACAGTGAATAACATAGTGTAAGTAAAATAGAAGGGTAAATATTGAAAATAGAATAGAAAATGTAAATAGTAATGTAAGTAATTAGTAATATAAGAATATGAGTACAAATAATTTATGTTATAACAGTGAAAGTGAATCCGTGGCTCTCTACGTATTTTACTGAATGAAAAATTGAATGACTTCAGTGACAATAAACTAATACTACTGAAGGAAACTTATGGAGAAAGACTCCAGATATATATAAGTGTGATATAGTAATAGAAATATATAGTGTGAGGGGTTTTATGAATAATAAATGACAGAGTACCAAGTGCGAACTAGCACAAGTGCGACGATCAGACGCACTCGTAATTTCCATTGCTTTCACAGTGTTTTTTTTTTTGGAGTATGGATCCCAAACTACTTGAAAATCATAGCGTAGTGTTTATAGTGTTTATATCTGGCTGCGGTAATCATATTACGGGTTGTCGGGAAGTGTAAAGTGGAGACTTCATTACGCAACTTCAGAGGTCTCCACAAGTCCTACGGTAACCGACGAAGGCTCAACAAACATTCCAGGAGAAAGCTGAAGGTATGTGCCATAAGCATATGTAATTTTAATATTCTAGAACTAATAACTGATTTTTGGCAAATATTTTTTGAGAGTCTGTCGGAGCCCGAATAACCCCGCGGGACACGCAAAACATTGGTAAACATGCCTGCGGTGTAGGGGTTAAAGAACGAGTGACAAAAAAGAGGACTTATGTACCTATGAGGAAAATATGGAAGCTGGAAAACCAAGTATTAAGGGATGCCTACTATAGCGAGATGAGGAGAGTGGTGGCCGAACAGGGAGCTGCAGACAGAGGCATTAATGAACAGTACAGAGCCCTCAAGAAGTCTCTTGAGAGTTACTTATGTAACATGCGGTTGGACAAGAGGACCATCAAGACATAAAGTAACTTGGTGGTGGGATGAGGGTGTAGATGCTGCAGTTAAGGAGAAAAGAAGGCTTTTCCGGGAATTGAAGAAGGGTGGTAGCATGGAGGAATACTTGGCTGCCAAGCGTAGGGCTAGAAGAGAGGTATACAGGACGAAGTCTGAGTCACAGAGACTTTTACTTGATAACCTAAATCATGGGGAAAGGAAAATATGATATTTAAGGTGGCAAATCAGATGAAGAGGGATAATCGGGATATTACAGGTGAGCAGTGTGTGAAGAATGATGAAGGAAGGGTAGTGGTGAACAGCGGGGATATTAAAGATGCATGGGGAGAGCATTAAAGCCAGTTGTTGAATGAGGAGTTTGACTGGGACAGGGAAGGTTTGGAGCCAGCAGATCCAGTGTTTGGCCCTTGGCCTTTGATTGATGCTGCTACTCTGAGTGAGACAATAGACAGGATGAAGGTGGGGAAGGCAGAAGGTGTGTCTGGGTTGACTGCCGAAATGTTGAAGGCTTCAGGAGATATAAGGGTGAGGTTAGTCACTGACCTGATAAATATGATTATTTATGAGTGTGTTGTCCCAGATGATTGGATGAAGAGTGTAATTGTACTGTAAATGTGATATCCTGGGAACACCAGATGCTGTTGGCATCCCTACGTGTCAAGTGGGGTTGGTGGAGGATTAGTGCCCCTCCCTGTAAAACAATTAACTCTAAGCCATTGGCCACCCCGTCTGGGATACATGGCGTCTGGCAATGAATGAATGAAATGAATGTATAAAGGGAAGAGTGATGCCCTGGAAAGAGGAAATTATAGAGGTATAAAGCTTTTAGATCAGATAATGAAGGTAATGGAGAGAGTTTTAGAAGGTATGATTACAGAAAGAGTGAATATTGATGAGATGCAGTTTGGGTTTATGCCAGGTAGGGGGACCACTGAAGCCATAATCATTGTTCGACAGCTTCAGGAAAAATATACTGGTAGGAGAAGGGATCTGTATTTTGTTTTCGTTGATTTGGAAAAGGCCTTTGACAGAGTCCCTAGAGAGATGGCGAAGTGGGCAATGAGAAAGCTTGGCTTGGAGAAGTGGCTAGTTAGGGTGGTTATGGCCACGTATGTGGCTGCTTACACCCAGGTAAGAGTGAATGGAGAGTTGAGTGATGAGTTTTCCGTGAATGTTGGTGTGCATCAGGGGTCAGTTTTGAGTTCAAGGTTATTTATTATGGTACTTGAAGCCCTCTTACGTGACTTTAGAAACGGACTCCCGTGGGAGATGTATGCTGATGATTTGGTGTTGACTGCAGAGAATGAAAAGGAGGCAGAGGAAAGGTTTAGGAAGTGGAGAGATGGTATGGGGCACAAGGGCTTAAGGGTAAATGCAGATAAAACAAAAGTGATGATATCTAGGGTTGGTGGCAGTACTGTCAAAGACGAGGGAGAGTGGCCATGTGCAGTTTGCCACAAGGGCGTGGGAAGTAATGCCATCTTGTGCCGTGTTTGTGATAAGTGGGTGCACAAGAGATGTAGTGGTATCAGAGGTAGACTGCGAGATAATGCTGATTTTATGTGTGCAAAGTGTCAGGGAGAGCAGGTGGAGATTGTCAGGCATGAAAGGATTGAACTTGCTGATGAATCTCTTGAGTGTGTAGAAGAGTTTTGTCATTTGGGAGACATGTTGTGCGCTGGAGGTGGGGCTGGAGCTAGCTCTGTGGCTAGGGTGAGAAGTGGTTGGAAGAAGTTCAGGGAGCTCTTGCCTCTCCTGACATTGAGAGGACTCTCCCTACGTGCTAAGGGGTCTTTGTATGCAGCATGTGTTAGGAGTGTAATGCCGTATGGTAGTGAGACCTGGGCAGTAAAGAAGAAGGATATTTGCCGGCTCAGACGAACAGAAATGACAATGATTAGGTGGATGTGTAGTGCGTCCCTGTGTGCAAGGTCTGGGGGGGCTTGGTTTACGATGGAAGAGTTGAGAGGTAGGATGGGACTGGAGTGTATTGGTGTTGTGATGAGGAGAGGTAGATTGAGATGGTTTGGACATGCGGAGAGGATGGGGGATGATAACTGGGTGAGGAAGGTGAGAAGTGTTAATACTTGGGGTGGGGTTATGAGGGGTAGACTGAGATAGACATGGGACGAAGTCATTAAATGTGACCTCAGGGTTAAGGGACTGAACAGGGAGGCTGCAATGGATCGTGCAGCATGGACAGCTGCCATTAAGTGACGAAGGCCGACGCATGCAAGCATGTCGGAGCCTTTAAAAAACGAAATGAAACGAATCTGCTGAGCATCAGCTGTTTTGTCTGCACACACCAACGAATGTATACTTGTAAGTAGAATTTTCTTGCTCGTAGTACCACAAGATGACCACCATCTTTAGTAATTCAAATCTGGAAGGAGTTAGGAAAAGAGATAAAGGTAGAAAACAGGATGATGATTTCTACCAGGATCTAGTCAAAATGGAGACGTTCAATAAGCTAGCAGAACGCATACACAGACTAGAGAAGGTATTTCAGAGTGAAATGGATGAAATTAAGAAGCAATTGCACATGCAGAAGGAGAAAAATGAAAAATTAGTACAAGACGTGAACAAGAAAGACACAACAACAGATGAGCTGTCAGTTTAGGCAGGTTCACTTAGAAGGCTGATTAGTGAAATGACAAGCACAGTTGTCAACCATGAGAGTATTATGGAAGAGTTCAGAAATGACATAGAGACAATTAGGCAAGCAAGCAGTGTGACAGATCAAGAGAGTGATACTGGGGAGAAGATAACCCAGGTGAATGAAGCGATGCAAAGCGTCAAAAATGATGTGGAAACTACGTATGCTGAAATGGTGAAAGTAAAGAAAGATTTAGAAACAAGAGCTGAAGAAAAAAGCATTAAAAAGGAAGTGAAAAAACAATCCAAAACAATCAAATTGTTCAAAGATTCAGCAGATATCAACAAATCTATAGTAATCACTGGTATAGATGAGGAAGAAATAAAAAACAAGATTTCGAGAGACAAAAAGGAGTTGGAAAATATAATGAGCATTCTGAATAAAGACATAGGCTAGGGAAATATGAGAGAAGTAAGTTAAGGCCCCTGAAAATAACATTCCAGAGTGTAAACACTGTAGAGGAGATACCAAAAAATGCAAACAAAATTATGGAAAAAGAGGAATTCAAAAACATATGGATAAAAAGAAGGCTAAATCAAGAGGAACTGGGATTACTAAAACAGAAGAGAGAGAAGGCAAAAGCAAAGAACGAGGGAAGATCAGAGGTAGATAAGAATACATTTTTCTAACAAAGTAATTGGATTGCAGGTACAAAAGGGATACATAACCAGAAGGGAATAAATGGAGGAAGGTAGTAGACCCAAGTCATGACAAGTATGAAAATAATATGATGAAGTTGATGTACTCAAATGTAGATGGAATGGTATCGAAATTATTAGAGATGAATGATTATATCAAAGAAAAGGAACCACATATTATTTGCCTAACTGAAACAAAATTAATGCCAAGGATATCAAATGATACCCTAAACCTAGAGGAATACAATATATGGAGAAGAGATACGAAGGAGGAGGAATTATATAATATTAACAAAGAAAAATCTACAAGTCAAAGAAACAGAACTAGATATACACCTCACAAGTAGAACTGATTGCAGTAGAGATTAATACATCTGAAGGGAAAGTAATTGTGGCAAATTTATACATGTCATCCAGATCAAACACTTGGGAAAGACGTAACTATGAAGACCTAGCAGAGATTACAATTCAGTATTTAACAGCATTATTACACAGAATGGAGAAGTCTGAAAGAATTATATTAACTGGAGATTTCGATACAAATATAAATTGGAACACTAGATATAAAAAGCCTGGAAAGCTGTTGGGACCAAAATCTCCTGGATCTTGTGCAGGAGTTTTTTCTAACACAGAATGTAAAGGAAACTACCAGAAAAAGAGGACCTGATATCTATCTATCTATCTATAGCCTGACGCCCTAATACCGCAAAGGGTGGCCGCAGACAAAATGCCTCCTGATGTACCATTAGTAATAGATCTTATATATACTAGAAAAGAAAATGATACTGACAGTATAATGTATCACCCTCCATTTGCTAAATGCAACCATGCAGTATTAAATTGCAACTTCAGCATTGCATATGAAATAGTTAACAGCAATGAAAGTTACAAAACAAGCCTAAACCACAAAAAGGGCAACTACCATGACCTAAAGAAGTACTTCTTAGAAACAGATTGGGAAAAAGAGCTTAGAGGATAAGATTTAAATGTTATACTATATATAGAAAATTCTGTGAAATTTATGAAAAAGGAGTACGAAATTACATTCCACAGCACAATGAGGCAGAAATGAAAATAAAGAAATGGTTTAATACAGATTGTAAAAAATCAAAAGAAAAAAAAGAGACCTGTTGTGGAACAGATACAGAAGACACAATAGTGAGATGGCATATAATAGCTATAAACAGGCAAGAAATGATTACACAAATATAAGGAGAGAAGCCCAAAGACAGTTTGAGGAAGACATTATAAATAAAAGTAGTGACCAACTGAAGCTATTTTACAGCTACATCCAAAGCAAAACCAAAGTAAAAGATAAAATACAATCCATTACGGACGAGGGGATCACCTATACAAAAGAGAAAGATGTTTGTGAAGCACTAAATAAAAATTTCCAAAGTTTTTACAGAAGAAAATAATTTTGAGAGGGATGTTATGGAACATGCAAGGCCACACATATTACCAGATATACAAATACAGTAATCCCCGTACTTTCTGGATGCTCACTTTCCGGACACCCCACTTACAGAACATTGTGGGCCTGGACATTTGGAAAAAAAAAAAAAACCCAAAAAAAAAAAAAAAAAAAAAAAAAAAATCCCCCCAAAATCCGAATTTCTTCCCACCAGTACAGTATATAATTTGAAATTGCCGCATGGTGCCGAACAGCTGTTACACCACGGACCCTCCCCCCTTCCTTCCTCCCCCCTCCCCCCTCCCCTGTCGGGGTTGCCATTTGGTATTTTTCATTACCAAATAAGGGCCAATTTGGTCATGAAAAATTCATTTGGTAATGAATCAGAGTAATGGATTACCAAACAGATTTTTCACATGTATGAGGATACACAGGATGGAGATGGTGGATTGTTTGCTCTCTCTGATCAATCTGCTAACGTACAGAGAGTAAAAATAATCAACATACTGTTAAGTATAAGAAGAGTGATTACATGTATTCCCACTTGTATATATAATTAGTGAAGAATAAATGCTAGCTTTACGAATTTGGTAATGAAAAGTTAAATATGGTAATGAAAATTGAGGTGTTTGGTAATGTGGCCGTTGCGATCTGGCAACTCAGTTTCCCCGTCACCAACACTCAAAACAGTTACTACTTAACTTCGATCGCAAGTGGTAGCTCATCACAATGAAAGCCACATATGCTCAATTTTTTTGTGAATAAACAGTGAATAAACTGCAATACCTTGCCACTAGACCACATGGGACTTTACAGTGTTGTGCAGTGTTAAGAAATTAGAATTTCGAGTGCAAAGGATTAACTGTGGAGTGCAAACTGGCAGTTGAAACTGGCCTGGTGCAATTAACAATGTGCAGTGTTAAACAGTTATAAGTCACAGTGCAAAAAATTACTGTAAGAGCAGCACAACACTGGATTACTGTATGTGCTTTAAGAGCATTTTCACCACTGCCAAAACCTTACAAAAGGCGGCCACAAATGTGCTGTAAGTACCCTGGCTGAGGTACAGTCACTAATTCCTCATTCTTTGGTTCCTTTTCATTTATTTCATGCTTTATGTCCATTATTGGTGTGAATAGGGTCTTAAATAGGTTTAAATAGGTGCTATGCATGTCTGGTAGGGAGTTATTCAGGTGGCTTTCAAAGTTAGGCTGGGTTAGGGTCCTCAAGTACCAGTTCAGGAGCCAGGGGTCCACTTTCCAGACGGGACCACTTTCCGGACATGCTTTTGGCTCTATTACATCGGATAGTGGAGGGATACTGTATCATAAAAAGAAATACTGGAGGAGTTAAGTAAATTAGACATAGGAAAAGCAAATGGACCTGATGAAATTTCATGTTGGGTGCTACATGAATGTGCAAAGGATGTTAAGTAGACCAATACATTTAATATTCAAGGAATCCTTGGGTCAAGGTAAACTACCTGATATTTGGAAGAACACAAACATAGTTCCTCTATTCATGAAAGGGAATAGACAAAATCCACTCAAATACCGACCTGTATCACTAATCATTGTTATAAGGCACTGGAAAAGCTGATAAGAAAAGTTTGGTCAAACAATCTAGAAGAACACAATATGATAACAGAAAGGTAGTTTGGTTTTAAAAGGGGAAAATCATGAGTTACTAATCTATCTAGCTATTATGACAGAGCTGCAGAAACATTACAGAAAAGAGAAGGATGGGTGGACAGTATCTATCTAGATTTCAAGAAAGCATTTGACAGAGCAAGGAAGTGAAAAAGTTACTACATGACAGTATTGTGATACCAACTCTAATGCATGGAAGTGAAGCTTGGACGTTGTTGGAAGGACACAAATCAAGGGTGAGAGCAGTGGAAATGAGTTATTTAAGGGGAGCCTGTGGAGTCACATGGAGAGACAGGCTGACGAATGAGGATATAAAGAAGCGTTGTGGTGTGGATGTGGATGTGATAGGAAGCGTTATGAGGAACACATTGAGGTGGTTTGGCCATGTGGAGAGGATGGAGGGTGAAAGACTGACGAAAAGAGTGTATGTGAGTGAGGTGGAGGGGGGAAGAGGGAGGGGGAGGCCGAGGATGAGATGGAGGGATGGGGTGGAGAGGTATATGAGAGAGGGGGGTGTGAGTTGGAAGCAGGGCAGTGAAATGGCGGGGGACAGGGCGACTTGGAGGCGATTTGTTTGTGGCCACCCCAAACGGGATTGAGGCATCTGGCAATAGATAGATAGATAGATAGATCTGACAGAGTACTGCACCAAAGACTTTTATGGAATCTGCACCAACAAGGAGGAATCTGAGGCAGACTGTACTGCTGGATGCAAGATTTTCTCAGAAAAAGGGAAATGAGAAAAATATTAAGGGAAAATTACTCATCATGGAGGGAAGTGAAAAGCGGAGTTCCACAGGACTCAGTACTGCCACCAATTATATTTTTAGTATATATAAATGACATAGACAGTAACATGGAAATGAAAGCTATCTAAATATGTTTGCTGATGATGCAAAAATACAAAAGAGAATTACTAATACAGACTCTTGTAGAGAGCTACAAGAAGAATGAAAAAACTTCATGAATGGAGTAACAAATGGCAAATGAAATTCAATGTGGACAAGTGTCATGTAATTAAGTTTGGTAAAAGTGGAAAAAGACCAGATTGGGATTATAAGTTAGGAAGTAAAACCCTACACATATCAGAAAGGGAGAAAGACCTAGGTGTGATTATCATTAACAGACTATCTCTGGCTGACCACATCAGCAAGAAGGTACAGAACATGTATACACTGCTTGCAAATATAAGAATTGCATTCACATACATAAATGAAAACAGGCTGAGAAAGATAATAACAACATTCATCAGACCAACCCTGGAGCATGCATCAGTAGTCTGGAATCCTATATTTCAAGAAACACATAGATAAGACTGAAAAAGTTCAAAGGGCCGCTACAAGATGGGTACCAAGCTTAAGGGATCTAAGCTACGAAGAAAGACTTGAAAAACTGGATCTGCCAACACTACAGGAAAGAAGGAAAAGAGGAGGCATGATTATGCTATATAAATGCATATCAGGGAAGGAGAAAATAGACATAAATGAGTATATAACCTATAGGGAAACATCAGCAAGAGGACACTGCAAAAAACTGCATAAAATGAGGTGATAAAGACATAAGGAAATTTAGTTTCCCAAATAGGGTAATTGATCAGTGGACTGCGCCATCAAATAATGTGTATAAAAACAATTCATAAATTTAGGGATATGTATGATAAAAATGATTTTAAACATGGGACAGTACAAGCTTGACTCATTCCTGTAAAGATACAATTCGGTAAGAACACACACACACACACACACACACACACACACAAACAAGAGGTTCCATCAAAAAGCTAGGGAAGTAGCCTACAACAGAGCACTGTCTAGATTTCTTATTGTGGTTCCTTGCTCACACAGAGAACTTGATGGATGGAGGATATCGGTGCATTCAAGCTAAGTCTATTCTATCTATCTATCTATAGCCCGACGCCCTAATCCCGCAAAGGGTGGCCGCAGACAAAACGCCTCCAAGTCACTCTGTCACCCACCATTCGACTACCCTCCCCCCAACTCACCCCCCCCTCCCTCATATACCTCTCAACTCCATCCCTCCACCTCATCCTCGGTCTACCCCTCCCTCTCCCTCCCTCCACCTCACCTACATACACCCTCTTAGTCAGTCTTTCATTCTCCATTCTCTCCACATGTCCAAACCACCTCAGTGTATTTCTCCTAATCTTTTCAACCACATCCACATCTACCCCACAACGTTCCTTCACTTCTTCATTCATCAACCTGTCCCTCCACGTCACTCCACATGCTCCTCTCAAGTGACTCATTTCCACTGCTCTCACTCTTGACTTGTTCCCCTCTTGCAAGGTCCACACCTCGCTTCCATAAGTCAGGGTAGGGATCACAATACCATCATGCAGTGACTTCTTAACTTCCATACTCACCTCCCTATTTCTCATCACTGCTTTCAGTGTACCAACAACTAAGTGCTAAGTGCTCCCAGTAATTTGTAAGATTATACTGAAGGATTGTATGTGTATTGAGAATGAGGTGCAGATATGAAGTGGGGAAATTACGCACTGTGGTATCAAATGTATTATCTGATGGTAGTGATGTACAGAAAGATGACTGACAGCCACACTCAAACTTTCAGCATGCTAATATTGGCCAACTTAAAACATACACTGTATTTTCACACGATATACTACAATATTTCAACCCTGTCCTACTACTTACCAACCACCCACATCTCAACCACCAACACATCCTTTGCTTCCATGGTGCCACACATAAACCTCCTAGGAAAAATCTTTCACTCACACCATATTCTGGATGACCTACAACACCCATCTTCATAGGGTGCAGTCACTAACCCTGCCTCATCCCTCCACACACCATCAAACAAGATAATTAGCCTACATCCACTGATTTAAGCCCACTCTTCCCTCTCCAAATTTCTTGCAGACCTTTAGCCTACACCTTACCAGCTAAACAAGTACTGCAAATTCTCACCATATCACAGCCCATCATTCACTGCCATCCTAGCCAGTCCTACCCGCTTCTACATTTCCTACTCCTTTCTCTCCCTCCCTCCCTCCCTTCTCCCCCCACTATTTATACCCTTCTCTCCTTTCATTTTCCCAGAAATAACATTATCAACTAACCTGAAATGCTCATCACTCCCACTCATCACCTTCCGCTGCAATTCTATCCTTACCTAGTTCAAATACATAGAAGGTTAAGACTCTTACGTTTCTTTTAAGGCTCCCATCTATCGACCAATCTTGAATGCAGATTCAATAAAGACATCTCTCGATGATATATCAATAAAGTTACACGTTCACGATAAACTTCATCATAATTATAAAAAGGAAAAATTACATACACACTTGTATTACAGTACTTATATATAACCAAAGACTATAAGTTGTTGGGTATATCATTTTACTTAAAAATTTAAATCACAAGCCTTTATCAGAAATACTTATCATCTATAACCTATATTTCAGTTACTGATCTAACCAATCCTTCAGAGCACCAGTAGTAGAGGGAGTGACTACTTCCTCAGGAAAGGAATTCCAGGCATTAACTACCCTTATACTAAAAAAATTTGCTCCAATTAGTATTCTCCTGTGATCTCTCTTTTTCAGCTTAAAGTGTTCAATCTGGTACTGCCTTCACCACATTCAAAGAAAACACTATAGTTCAAATTTTCTATCCCCTTCAGGAATTATAAGTTTATATTAAAACTCCTTGATGTCTTTTTGCTCCAGTGTTATCAGCCCCAATTCTTCACATTGTTCTTCATTCTCGAGGGCCTGTGGGTCAGTAAAAGTTTGGTCTTTCTTCGTTGTACTTTCTGCAGTTCCTGAATGTCCTTTTCATAATAAGGTGACCAGCTTTGCACTGCAAACTCTAAATGAGGTCTTACTAAGGAAAAATACAAGGTTCTGCACATATCTAAATACATATTAGGAAAATTTCTTCTAATCAGACCAAAAATTCTGTTGCCTTTTGCTGACACCTTTGCTACATATTGAGCTGGTTTAAGATCCGACGAAATTCACACTCTGAGATCTTTTTTTGCATCAGTAGACTTGAGTTCTTCTCCATTTAATTCATAAACAAATTTAAGATTTCTATATCCTACATGTATAGTTATACATTTACCAGCATTGAACTCTAACAACCATCTTTTACTCCACTCTTGAAGTCTATCCAAGTTTCTTTGCATAGACTGAATATCCTCAAAAGTTTTTACCATTCTGAAAATCGTGACATCATCAACAAACAGAAGCGACGGGCACTCTAATTCCTGAACTAAACCATTTATAAAAAACAAAACAACACTGGACCAAGTACAGATCTATGTAATACTCCTGCAGTTACCTGCAACCTATCTGATCTAATGCCTCTGATATCCACAAACTGTAATCTATCTGATAGGAATCCCTTGATCCATTTCAAAAGCTTTCCTCCCACTCCATGGGCCTCAAGTTTAGTCAGTAGTCTTACATGAGGTAATGTATTGAATGCTTTTCTGCAATCTTTTTAATTAATGCTGACTTGTATTTGCTGATCCACTGCAGCTGTCAAAGACTCCATGTAGACCAAAATGTTAGTTACAGTACTTCTCCTTTGCCTAAAACCATGCTGTTTATCATTAATAAGATAATTTTACACATAACACAAGTCAATGATACTGGTCTGTAATTTAACGGTTCTTGTTTGTCACCTTCCTTATAAATTGCAGTTTTCCAGAGAACTAGTACCTCTCCCGTGCTAAGCGATTTATTAATAATCATTGCCATATGCAGTGCCAGCTGCTTGTGACATTCTGCTAACAGTTGTGGATGAATACCATCAGGTCCCACTGTGTTGTTTACATTTACTTCCTTCAAAAGCTTCTGCACCATATCAACAGTAACAATAATATCATTGATCTTGGGACTACTACAAGCAATATCAAATTCAGGTATACAGTATTGCATCTTGCTGGGACTCATTCACAAACACACTTTGAAATGTTTCATAAGCGGTACATGGTAGTGCTGCTTTGGGTGTCTGCCCTTTCCTCTCAACTTTCCTTCCTCTTCTGTCTTTCTTTCCTTCATTCTTTCCTCTTCCTTCTGCCTGCGGGTGATGTTACACTCCCTCTTCTGTCTTTCTTTCCTTCATTCTTTTCTCTTCCTTCTGCCTATGGATGACTACACTGAAAGACAAGCCAAATGGTTTCCTATACACCAGGAAACCATTTACTATGCTGGGTGGCAACCACACAACCAAATTATGGCGGCTTGTGATTTATTCGGTATTTAAGGCGCTCCAATTGGATTGAGCCTGTGTAGGTTTATCACCGAGGGGTGGCTGGGGTTCACTGCTCACGTAACACCTCTCAGGGATGAGTGAGGCTGGTCACGCTCATCTTAAATGTCAGGACAAACTTGCCTAGCCCTGGGCTCCTATGCTCCTCATGGGGCAATATAGGATTGGATAATGGATGGATGTATGGATATTAAATTCACCTGCAGTTTCAAAATCAGACTCTGTCAAATGGTCATCACTGTTTTTCACCATAAACACCTTTCAAATCTGTCTTGCTTCTTATATGGCGCCAATAGTGTTTTGGGTTTCCCTTAATGTCTTTACACAACCTCTTACTGAACACATTTTTAGCTTGTTTTACAACACACACTGCTTTATTTCTCTCTTGTCTATATTTCTTGGTTCTCATTCTTGTTTTTCTTGCTTTAAGCTTCTGCCATGCTTTATCCTTAGCATTTATTTGAATATTCACTTCTTTAGTTATCCACTTTGGTTTGGGCATAGACTCACCTTTTACCTTTGGGACAAATTCATCTATTAAATTTTGTAATGTGTGCACCAGCAATTCATTCATTTCATTTGCTGATTTTTCAACAAATCTCTCATGCTATAGTCGTTCTATTTTATGAAGGCAGTTTGGGTGGGGTGCTCTGGGACCTCACTCTGTTAGCTCTGTTGCCACATCGTCGCCACACACGTGCTCTCTCTCTCTCTCTCTCTCTCATATTGATATTAACTACTACTAATTGTATTTTCTTTATTTTTTCTCTTGTTTTTGACTTTTTTTTTTCCACACCACCCCTGAGATAAAAGTCTATAGGTGTGTTTTTTTTTTTTATAGCTTCCATGGCGGGAGACTGACTGAGTATGACCCGCTCACGCAGGGCTATCCCTCGTGTCACCACCTGACAACGTCGCAAAAGCAACAATGACAAGTCTTACGAGATATATACTATACTATAGCTTTTTTATTGAATTACACTTATACAGTGTGTTTAAAATTTATTTACAAGTAGTTACTAGCTTAAAATAGGAGAGAGAGAGAGAGAGAGGTGAGCACAAATAATTACACGTGTATCGGCGGCGATGTGGCAACAGAGCTAACAGTGTGAGGTCCCAGATTACCCCACCCAAACAGCCTTCATAAAATAGAGCGACTGTAGTCTATTTCTAACAGTTTCCTTTTAATATTTTCAAACTTTCCCATATGAAAACTAAATCTGAAAGTATCAATTAACTGCACAACATCTCTATCTACAATATAGTCAAAAGAAATTGTTGCATGATGATTTTTTCCTAAAGGAGAATGTTTTCGTTTTCGTTTTTAAAGGCTCCAACATGCTTGCATGTGTCGGCCTTGGTCACCTAATGGTG
Organism: Coenobita brevimanus; assembly: GCF_032717465.1. Taxonomy (NCBI): domain Eukaryota; kingdom Metazoa; phylum Arthropoda; class Malacostraca; order Decapoda; family Coenobitidae; genus Coenobita; species Coenobita brevimanus. Next base: position 23,750,127 of record NC_137029.1, on the reverse strand, counting down.
GCTCTCCAAGCTGCACGATCCATTGCAGCCTCCCTGTTCAGTCCCTTAACCCTAAGGTCACACTTAATGACCTCGTCCTATGTCTTTCTCGGTCTACCCCTCATAACCCCACCCCCAATATTAACACTTCTCGCCTTCCTCACCCAATTATCATCCCCCATCCTCTCCACATGTCCAAACCACCTCAATCTACCTCTCCTCATCACAACACCAATACACTCCAGTCCCATCCTACCTCTCAACTCTTCCATTGTAAACCCAGCCCCTCCAGGCCTTGGACGCAGGGACGCACTGCACATCCACCTAATCATTGTCATTTCTGTTCGTCTGAGCTGGCGAATGTCTTCCTCCTTCACTGCCCAGGTCTCACTGCCATACAGCATTACACTCCTAACACATGCTGCATACAAAGACCCCTTAGCACGTAGGGAGAGCCCTCTCAATGTCAGGAGAGGCAAGAGCTCCCTGAACTTCTTCCAACCACTTCTCACCCTAGCCACAGAGCTAGCTCCAGTCCCACCTCCAGCACACAACATGTCTCCCAAATAACAAAACATAACATAAATTAATATTTTCTACATCATTAATATTTCTCGAAATAAATAGATAAAGTCTGGAGGAATCATCACAGTCTATATTATGAGTATAACCAGGTACAAGTTGATACAAAAAGCAATCATTTATCTTTTTTTTAATAGCAGAAGAAGAAGGAATAACAAATGAATAAAAAAAATAATCCATACACCAGAGTACTGGTGTCTTTCATTCATAAAATATCTGTAACAGTTGGACTTGAACAGCTGTAGATTGAAGTGTGGAGGGAAACAACTCTGGGAAGTGAGTTCCAGAGAGATGCAGTTCGGGGAATGAAAGAATTCTGATAGACAGAAGTTCTGTAATATGGCTGAATGACATTCCAGTCATGAGCACTACCAGATGCCTGTGTAGCACGAGGGAAGGCATGGGGAGGTGGCACAAAGGACACAACTTCATCTGAGCATTTGCCATAAAAATATCTGTAAAATAATGCAAGGGTGGCAACATTCCTTCTTACTTGTAGGGGATGTAGTTTATTTATAATAGCAGGGTTATTAATAATTCCAGCAGCTTAGTTCTGAATTTTGTCTGTTGTTTTAATGCAACCTCTCCACATCCACTTCATAAGGGTGAGCAACATTCAAGCTGAGTTCAGTGTCCCAAAATGTATGTGCATCAGTTACATGTTGGCCAACACTTAATACAGTATTTGACTCCCAATACACTTGATTATAATTAAAGTCACCACTAATCAAAATGTGCTTCCTTATTGTATACACCACTTGATCTAATTAGATCACAAAGGAGGCCATTCACTTCTCTTGAAGATGCTGGGGACTGGTACATTGTACCAATCAACTCCTTACCTTGCAATATCACCTTGCACCACACTGCTTCATCACGAGATCATTAAAAAAATTAACAGTAGTATTTGACATTACATTATTTCTTAACAGTATAACCACTCCCTTTCCTTGGGGGAAGCAGCCTAGGTATGTAGATAGATAGATAACCACTCCTCCAACAGGTGCATTTTGGATTATCCTGTCTTTGCGATGTACAGTACTCTCACACAGTACACGTGATTATAGTGTGCGAATCGCACAGTACATAGGCGACCAAAAATCATAACCATAAAACTTTGAATATGCGAGTTTAGCCAACAATATGCAAGGCAGAAGCAAGGAGTGGCCCAAAACCGCCACTTTCCCTGACTATGCGACCCCCCCCCTCCCCACACGAAGCGCCAATAATGACTTAGAGGCTCATGGTGAAGGTGCTCAAGAGGAGTCTACAGTCACCAATAACAACTTTGACAATAACGGTAGGCTAAGTCAAAATACTGTAGATACCCAGTTTCTATAATAATGTTTGGATTCACTTGAATGACGGTTATTTCGCGTATGCCAAGTTGTTATACTGCCAATACCTCCATAACAAGATGAGGAATGAAACAGATAAACAAGATGAGACGAAGGAAATTGCTGAAAATGTTAGCAGTAGCGAGGAGATGGAGGATCCTCCCCTCACCAACTTCCCTGACTCGCCCGCCACTGTCCCCTCCACCTCCACTGCCCCACCTGACCCACCAGCTGCCTCCCCATCCACCTCCACAGCCCCACCTGACACCTGCTTCACCTGGCATACCTGCAACCCCTACCATAATGACAGTTGCTGCATTCTGGAAGAAATATAACATTCGACAGGCTGTAAATTTCATCAAAGCCTGCAATAATATAATACTGGCAAATGTTAAACAAGCGTGGTGTGGCTGTGGTGGCAGCAGGGGCACTCTAAGTGTGTTGCCACGCCTCGGGACCCATGTTATTAAAGTCCATCAGGCCTGTTGTCTACTGTTGTTAAGGTGACTGACCATAATTTTGTTATTGTAACTCAAAGTCAAGTGGCCACCCCTTATGGGATTATGGCATCTGGCAATAGATAGATAGATGGATAGCTATATCTGTAGTGTATGTATGAAAAATTTTACCTTTATTATGTCTCTAAGGGTCAAAAAATGTTAAGGTATGAGGGGGTACCAACCATATGTAATTTTTCCCATAAGATTGCGTATTCACGGTGTGCGAGGACCAGGACTGCCCATCCACTCACATACTGTGCAAGCGTATTGTACTTCATACTGGTTTGTATCATGCTTAGTTTCAGTTAAATAAACAATAGAAGGGTCTAAACTATTTACAAGAGACTGAAATTCTATAACCTTATTTACCACTCACTCGATGTAGTGCTGCTCTTGGGTGTCTGCCCTTTCCTCTCCATCCTTCTTTCCTTCCATTCTCTTCTGTCTTTCTTTCCTTCATTCTTTCCTCATCCTTCTGCCTACGGGTAACTTTACACTCCCTCTTCTGTCTTTCTTTCCTTCATTCTTTCCACTTCCTTCAGCCTGTGGGTGACTCTACAGTGAGTGACAAGCCAAATGATTTCCAGTGCACCAGGAAACCATTTGCTACGCTGGGTGGTAACCATATAACCAAATTTTGGCGCCTGGTGGTTCAGTGGGTAATTATTGTGCTCCAACCGGGTTGAGCCAGTGAAGGTTTATATCCAAGGGATGGTTGGGGTTGACTGCTCATGTAATGCCACTCAGGGATTAGTGAGGCTGGTCACTCTCATCTTAAATGTCGGGACCAACTGCCTAGCCCCGGGCTCCTATGCTCCTCATGGGGCAATGTAGGATTGGATGATGGATGGACGGATGGACATTTGCACAAATACATCTCAACTTTGTTGATTCAGCAGTCATGGTGCGAGAATCATTTAACAATGTTGGTTCTGTCCAACTGGATTAATTCTGATTTTTACAACTCTCTTGTCACGAATTATCCACTTGAAATCCATCACCCTCTCCCTCTTTAGTTCCTCATTTTTACTTCTAGCTTCATTCACCAGTTTACTCCTCCTACCCCTATCAACTTGACACAAGCCTCTGAACACTTTAATTTTCTTTAATTCATCACAATTTGATTAATCCAATTTATAAGCAGCACAAAGGACCTTGTCTGCCACACTTTCCTGATTGAAACATACTTTCATCAGCTTTGGACCAACAGTGGACCCTTTCTTCCATAACCTAAATGCAAATGCAATTTTATCTTCAAGATTAGGCTCATTCAGACTCATAACCTCATTTAATAATTTCACCACAATATCTTTATCATGGTTACTTCTCACCTGGCCAGTTGCTGTATCTGATTCTTTAACATTAGCAAACAATGCAGTCCTCATTCTAGCAGCCTTATCTCTTTCAGTGTCCCATGTATTTTTCACTTGATCTTCAATAAAGTCTGCTATTGAATTTGTAATTTCCTTACTTTATTTGCATAACCTGATCATGTTTCTGAACAGCATCCTCTAAAACTCTAATTCTTTGTGAACTTTCATCCACTTTCAGTCTAACGGGCCCAAGCTGCTTCTGAATCTCACTAGAAACTAATTTACAATGGTTAAATGAACAATAATAAGACACATTGAAGACCTCTTACAGTTTCTATCCTTCTATCTGCACCCTCATCTCTAGCTTCCTTTCTGGTAATTCTATAGCTACTGTTGTTGATGGCCACTGTTCTCCTAGAGCTATCAACATTGGTGTTCCTCAGGGTTCTGTCATATCACCAACTTTCTTCCTTTTATTCATCAATGAAATTCTACGCTGTAGCTACATCTAACCCTGCCCACTCATACGCTAATGATTCCACCCTTCACCTCTCCATCTGCTTCCCACAGCACCCATCTCGGTAGCTGCTTCAACAAACAAGGGATGAGGCTATGGCACATCTAATGTCTGACATGGCTCCTCTCTTTGATTGGGGTAAGAACAACCTCATTTTTTGTTTAATGCATCAAGAACTCAGTTCTTTCACCTATCAACCCAACAAAATCTTCCACAAGAATACCCTCTACTTCCTAACAATATCCAGCTCAATCCTGCATCATCTTTAACCCCTGCATGGCCGCCGGCGTCGAATGACGTTTAGCTAATCAATGGCTGCAGGCGTCGTTTGAGCGTGGCCTATAGAAAACTGCAAAAATTTTTGGGAAGTGAACGAACATTCTGAACATCTTCACACTGACCTACACTACACTCCCATACACCTCATCAAGCAGTTCAAAGCCTGCTGTTGTGATGAGTGGATTTTTAATTTTTTCCCTCTTAGCCATGCCTAAACGAGCCAACTACACCCATTATCTCGACCCAGGAAGAACATATCATCTTTGTTCTCTCTTGCAAAACACACACAACCACCTGTTTACGATTATGAAGGGCACATACAAAAAAGACATGATAATAAGTGAAAAACATATTTTTGTCTTGGTATTTTACCTATTTGCTCAGGTTTGCTGTAATGGTTTGGATCATTTGATGCAGTGGAACTTGTAGAAAACTGTGAAAACCTCCGGGAAGTGAACGAAAATCTGGGACATGAGACTGGCCTTGACTTCCCCCTCTCACATATCATCTGTCAGTTTACCACCTGCTGTCATGACGAGTGGATGTATGATTTTTTCGCTTGTGGCCATGCCTAAAACCACATAGTTACACCCATTATCTCGACCCAGACAGAAAAAATAATCTTTTTCCTCCCTTGCAAAACACATACAACCACCCTGTTTACGTGTCAGCAACATACAATATATTGCGAAAATAACAAGGTAAATGATAAAGATGAAGGTAAAATGATAGAGAAAGACGAACATGTTATTACAGAAAAAGTACATTTTCCCCCGTCTGTAAACTTATTTATTTCTGCTTTGTATCTGTATTCGTAATAATTAGATTTCTGAAACTGCATTACGATTCTATTTTTAGCCATGCTCGTGGTGTGGGAGCTCGAAGTTGCGACTCAACTTCCGCATTGCTAATTGGATCTGACTCTCCACTTTATTCTCCTGTAGCAGAATCTAACCTTGGAGAACGTGCAGTTTTCTCATTTAGGACCGAAAATTCAACTCTTTTGCTCCCTTTTCCATGCATGGGCACAACGATAACGTAAAAAATAACTCAAAACTACCATAAACATATTTTATATCAAAAAGGTGAAAAAATAATCATAAAATTTTTTTTTCCAGCCATTCCTAACAGATTATGTACTGAAATCATTCGATATCATCATATCTCATATATGCACAACATTTCAGCACCATTCATATTGTTTTGGGAGATAAAAAAAAAAAAATAACAACACCTGCACAGCTGCGTTGCAGCAGTGCCCCTGGGTGGTGGATATCGGTTGCCGATATTTCTGCAACTTCCGCGCTCCACTGCAAGCCATAAAATGCGCCTAGGAAGCTGAGATTTGCACTGTTAGGTGCATCTGAACTTTCTCTTCAATTTGGCAAGAAAAGAAAATCAATTTTCGAAACTTCAAAAAATAGCCCCGGCGTCGGCCTGGCGTGCACGGAAAATTCCGGGCCTTCGGCCACGGAGGGGTTAAACATACTTGAGGTTTCATTCTTTCAGGATTTATCTTGGCAAGAACATAATTGCCTCCCTTGTAAAATCTGCTTCCAACATATTGGGTGTGCTAAGCCGACTCTGTACCTTCTTTACCCCAGCACAGTTGTTGACTTAATACACGGGTTTTATTCGCCCCCCTGTAAAATACAACTCTCATGTATGGGGAGGCTCCCCATACATGGCTCTTCTCAATAGGGTGGAGTCAAAGACTTTTTGTCTCATTAGCTCTCCTCTTACTGGATTCCTTCACCCTCTGTCTCTTCGCCACACTGCTGCATCTTTATCTCTTTTCTATCACTATTTCAATGGTCACTGCTCCTCTGAACTGTCTGTTTGCATCCCTCCTCCATTACGGCGGGCATGTAGCACCTGTCTAGCAAGAAACTCTCATCCCTTTTCTGTCCAACTCTCTAATGCATGGGTTAACTGCTTCTCCCAGTCCTTCATGTATGCAACAGGTCAACTCTGGAATTGTCTCCCTCTGTCTGTTTTTCCTACTGCCTACAATCTCCAGTCTTTCAAAACATAGTGTGTCCAGGTATCTTGAATTTGGCTCTCTGTTATCTTGTTTTGTTTTTTCATTGGAGGGAGTAATTTGTAGGCCCCTGGCCATTGATTCCATCTTCTTTGCATTAAAAGAAAAATAATAATAATAATAATAATATAGATTCTACATGTCTGCATTCATCCCTTCTCATGATGAATGCACCCAAAATCCACAACAATCACAAAGAAGGCCATCACTACCTTTATCATGACTTGTAACTTTCTTTACAAAATGATCACAAAATCTTTACCTATAGTGGTCACCTCACCACCACCGCATGTTTGTTCTAGTCGATGGGAACCCTGTGATGCAGGAGCTGTACCAATAATTTCATCTCTTGCTCCTTCATCTCTCTTTTGTTGACTCATTTCACCTGCTCTACCACTCCCTGCCATCTTTAACTATTCATTATCAACCTCCCAGTACCGAAAAAGGTAAGTTATTGGAGAAAACATGAATGCAGTAATCCCTAGATTATCCCAACGTTCATTATCCGAACAATCCATTATCAAGACACTGACCTGGCTGTTCAAAACCAATATTCATACATTTTTTCCTTTTTAACCAGACAAAATGCTTCTGTCTGGGTGGAAATTATGGCCGAGCGAACACTTTCGCCAAGCAGGGCCGGTTTTTTCATGTCACTGCAGGGTATCGCCCTACAGTGGCCACTACTTGTCAGTAATTGATGGGACGGCTTGATCATGGTAACTGCTTGGCTGTGATTTATAGGTCTGCTTGACCAGATATAGTGGTGTAAAACACCAGGAATAATGATGTACGATGTACTGTACTGGCATTTTACAATGATTTTCAAAGTTAGGATATGTACAAAGTGGGGCCAGGGGTTCTGTCCACTATCCAGATGGAAGTGGTAGGTGGGGGTGCTCACCATCCACTCACTCCATGTAGTGCTGCTCTCGGGTGCCTGCCCTTTCCTCTCTTCCTTCCTTCTTCCTAGCCTTCCTCTTCTGTCTTTTTTTTCCTTCATTCTTTCCTCTTCCTTCTGCCTGTACGTGACTCAACACTGAGTGACAAGCCAACTGGTTTCCTATACACCAGGAAACCATTTACTAGGCTGGGTGGCAACCATATAACCAAATTATGATGCCTGGTGGTTTAGTGGGTAATTACGGTGCTCCAATCAGATTGAGCCCGTGTAGGTTTATATCCAAGGGGTGGTTGGGGTTTATTGTTCATGTAATGCCGCTCAGGGATGAGTGGGTCTGGTCACTCGTCTTAACTGTCAGGACCAACTTGCCTGGCCCCTGGCTCCTACACTCCTCATGGGGCAACACAGGATTAGATGATGGAGATGATGGATGGATCCGCTATCTACACATGCATTTGGGCTCTATTACGTCAGATAATCAAAGGATTACTGTAACCCTTGGAGGGAAACCAAACACGTCCGCACTCTACCATGGGCACCCTCAGCTGCCAGTATTTGATGTAGTAATTTTCTTGCATCCTGTTCTCAGTCACTTACACAATCTGCTGCCTGACCATACCCCTTTCCCTTCTCAAGTTTCCCAGATAATTCTTTTACTTTAATATTACTGCATGAACTACAGCATCCACCTTCATGGATATATTCTCCCACACCATCCCAGATAATCCTCCCTTTTCATCAAAGCGCATGCTCATACTAACTACGGTCCTGTGATACTGGTGCTGTGATGAGTTATGTATGAGCATACTTGAAAGTGACTGCCACAAACCTGTGACCTGAAAACCATAGTAACCATGACTTAGCCCATTGAATCTGGTGATACTTCCCATAAATCTTATTCTCGTCAAGTCCAGATGCTTTTATTCAGCTAAGGAAAGATTTTCCAAGCTGAAATTATTACATCAGTTTTCATCATTACCTCTTCACTTGTAAGAATTCTTCCTAACTCGAGTAATAGTCTGCTATTAGCCTGACCAAATGAAAAAAAGTCATCACACTGAATCACTAACTTTACAAAGCAATGATACCTGACATCATGCATGGATAGGAGAATGGAACTGGGAAAATGGTTACAAGTACTCCATCCATCCATCCATCATCCAATCCTACGTTGCCCCACGAGAAGCGTAGAAGCCCGGGGCTAAGCAAGTTGGTCCTGACATTTAAGATGAGAGTGACCAGCCTCACTCATCCCTGAGTGGCATTATGTGAGCAATAACCCCAACCACCCCTTGGATATAAACCTTCACCAGCTCAATCCGAGTGGAGTGCCGTAATTATCCACTAAATCACCAGGCACCATAATCTGGTTATATGGTTACCACCCAGCGCTGAGTCACCCACAGGCAGAAGGAAGAGGAAAGAATGAAGGTCAGAAAGACAAAAGAGGGAGTGTAAAGTCACCTGTAGGCAGAAGGACATGGAAAGAATGAAGTAAAGACAGAAGAGGAAGGAAGGAATGGAGGGAGGAGAGGAAAGGGCAGACACCGAGAGCAGCATTACAAATACTGACAAATAAAAAATTGTTAGTGGTAGGTGGTGGTGACCATCATCCACTCACTTGATGTGATGCTGCCTACTTCTCTTTTTGCTTATATAATTCTTGTTCTATGTCTGTCCTCCTCTCTTCTAGGATCTCCCATCTTTCCTGTCACTTCCTTCTCATGTGGTTTTACAATGAGTGAAAAACCTAATGGTTTCCTGTTAGCCAGGAAACCATTTACAACGCTGGGTAGTAATGATATAACTAATCATATGTGTTCGTTACGTGTCAACAAGTGGGCTGGTGGAGGGTTAGTGCCCCTCCCCATAAAAAACAACAGTAAACCCTCGATTTAATAAACTAATTGGGGGTAAGGGTGGGTCGTTACATCTGAAAGTTCGCTATATCCGATGGTCGTTATTAAACGAGGGCTTACGAACCCAAGGTTGCTATATCCATGGAGTCATTTAGTCCTACGTGTGCAACCACAACTTACGGTACTCTATGAAGTTTCACGTGGAGAATTCAATGGGCTATGTACAGTAAGACCTCACTATAACGGACTAATTGGGGCCCACACCATTCCAAAAAATGCGAAATTACGATAAAAGCGACATCCAGACTTCCCCCTGCTAATCTGGACTTTTTCTGATATATCAGACATTAGTCCAGATTGCATGAATGGTTTTTAAACTGTTTTGATTACCATTGTGGTACTGTACTGTGTTATAACTTCTCTACATTAATCAAATGGTATAATACTGTATATAAATAATACTGTACTGTGTACTGATAAACATGCCTTTTATTTACCTTATTGTGGTGAACATAGCTGAAGTGGTCAGGCAGTCCGGACTGCTTTTGGCTTTATCAGACTTTTTCCGATATATAGGAATTTAGTCAGGTAGCTCCTCGAGTCCAATAAAAGCGAATTCCGGCCTACTGAAGTACATTATACCAAGGTTTTACTGTAGTTATACAGTAAATGTACAGTAACTACCAACCTGTTATGAAGTTGTACATATAAATACATGCCTATAATGTAATGTAGTAGTGTTACAGTACACATACCATGCCAGGGAGCGAACATCCGCCGGATTTAACGACCTTTGTTCGTTCTGGAAATGGTGGGTCATTATATCCGAAGTTCGTTATGAAAAGGTTCATTATATCAAGGGTTTACTGTAATTCAAAAGATGAATGGCCACCCCTTACAGGATTATGGCATTTGGCCATTGACAGATAAACAAAAACATGGCAACTACCAGAATTATACTGTACTTCCCAAATCTTATCCTATCTATCTATCTATCTATTGCCAGACGCCTCAATCCCGTTTGGGGTGGCCACAAACAAATCGCCTCCAAGTCGCCCTGTCCCCCGCCATTTCACTCCCCTGCTCCCAACTCACACCCCCCTCTCTCATATACCTCTCCACCCCATCCCTCCATCTCATCCTCGGCCTCCCCCTCCCTCTTTCCCCCTCCACCTCACTCACATACACTCTCTTTGTCAGTCTTTCACCCTCCATCCTCTCCACATGGCCAAACCACTTCAGTGTGTTCCTCATAACGCTTCCTATCACATCCACATCAACACCACAACGCTCCTTTATATCCTCATTCGTCAGCCTGTCTCTCCATGTGATTCCACAGGCTCCTCTTAAATAACTCATTTCCACTGCTCTCACTCTTAAATCTACACATCATATAAGTTACTGCAATCTGTTAGTAATCATAATTTTAAAATTTCCTGCTGAAACACACACACACACACACACACACACATATATATATATATATGTATACAGTATATATATATATATATATATATATATATATATATATATATATATATATATACCGTATATATATATATATATATATATATATATATATATATATATATATATATATATATATATATATATATATATATATATATATATATATATATATATATATATATATATATATATATATATATATTAAGGTAAATTTCTGGACTTGCACCCAATGAACAAACACTGAAATGACCATAATAGCTCAACACTGGCATTTCTAAGCACTTTCTCTTCTATAAACATCCATCATAACTGCTATTAAATGTACATTACTTAGAAAATAATGAGATAGGGGAGATTCTCCAGCTACCGGTACTACCTATCTTTTACTGCATCAACTACAAAATTAACTAATCTAACCTAACAGAACCTTACCAAACTATCCCAACCCAACCCAACCTAATCCAATTTTAATGTAGTGCAATAATGGACAGAGCTAGGAGCTGGACAGCCCCCACCCCCCGTCTTCAATACAAACTACTAAAAAGTGCACTTGTAACAAACATGTGTAGAGGAGAAATTGCTTAAAAGTGCATGAGCTAAATGGTGGACGTTTCCGTTAGTTGTGTGTCATTCCAAAACGATACTACCTGTAATGATTATATCTTGATTTAGTAAATACATATTATTATTTCATTACTTTGGTAATAATGTTTGTCAATATTAATATATATGTTGTAATACTAAAATGAAGATATAAACTCATAAGGAATTATTTTAGAAGATCACGGATGTACTGTTTACTGTATGACGGAGTATTGAAATGTTTTTGAAATTCAGAACAATACACTGCCTGAAGAAGCTGGTGTTTGCCTCACCTTCTCAGCATTGGTGCCTGTTGATTGTGTAGCCTACAGAAAATATGACACGGTGTCAGGAGTGGGATAAATGCCCACAGCCACTTCTACTACACTAAAAACTGGTGTCATGAAGGAATATAAGCAATTGTGAGCATTAAAAGAGTACCTGTTTACATCACACCCCAGCTACCCAGTGACAGCCGACTACCCTACAGTAGGCCTAGCAAGATGAGTTCTGACGGTAGGCTACCAGATCCCCTTGTTGTAGCAGGTAACACAGCAGAGAACTGGAGATGTTTTCAACAAGAGTTTGAAATACATCTTTTAAGTACTGAGAAGAGTGAGAAGAATGATGAGGTTAAGATAGCTCTACTCTTAAATTGTGGGGGAAGAGACCTCATGGACATTTATAATACTTTACCAATTAAGGCAGAGGAAAACAAGAAATATAGTGTGCTAATTACCAAATTGCAGGAATATTTTGAGCCCAAGAAAAATGTAACATATGAGAGGTACATTTTTAACAGTAGGGTACAGCAACCTGAAGAGAGTAATGATAGTTATGTTACTGACTTGCACAAACAAGCCAGAAATTGTGAATTTGGTGCACTGAAGAATGAAATGATACGTGACAGAATCATATGTGGCATACGTGATGAAAAACTACGCAGTCGACTACTGAGGTAGGTACCTGTAGATGTGTCCCTCGATGATGTACTACTTCAGTGTCGAACCCATCAAGCAAGTGAAGAGCAAATGAAAGAGTTTAATACATCAGTGAATAGCATGAGTGTTCAGGGACAAGGTGCTAAAGATAAAAGAGAAGAAAATTTAAGTATCCAGAGTGTTAAGAAGAAAAGGGAAGAATCCAAAATGCCATATAGGGATTCCTAGCAGCGTAACCCACCATGTAAATTTTGTGGAATGAGGCATGCATTTGGGAGGATCCACTGCCTTGCTAGCAGTAAGGAATGCCATAAATGCAGAGGAATGGGTCACTTTAGAAACTGGTGTGGCAAATTTGGATCTCAGCAGTACCAGCAGCAAAGAAGGAGGAAGGTCAGGTATGCATGAGAGGAAGAAAATTAATCAGATTCAGAAGACTTCATTGATAAACAGGTGTCTGGGCTGTACATCTTGAAGGAAAGCATCAAGAAAGTTGCAGAAGTAGCATCAAGTATGACAAACTCTAAGAAAGAAGATAGGCATACCCTGAAGATCCATGACCAACTAATAAAATTCCAACTGGACACAGGAGCTGAAGTTAGTGTTATGCCTAAGAGTATCTACAGCTCACTGAAGAACAAGCCTGAACTGAAGCGGACCAAGACTGTATTAGCTGCTTTTACTGGTAGTAAAATCAGGCCGAATGGGAAGTGTCAAGTTATGTGCTCTCATAATTCAAGTAAATATCTGTTAACTTTTTATGTTGTTGATGTAAAGCGTGTGCCACTTCTAATTAAGGATGCTTGTAAGCTGTTAGGTCTTACTAAATTCATGAATCATGCTAAATGTGAAGTTAATGATGACTTAATACTAAGCAAATATAAAGATGTTTTTGAAGGACTAGGGTGCCTTGAAGAGGAACTTCACTTAGAAGTGGACCCAAATGTTGTGCCTGTGGCTCATCCCCCTCGGAAAGTAACTGTCGCCCTAAGAGATAGGTTAAAGCATGAATTGGAGGTTATGGAGGAAAAGGGAGTCATAGTCAAAGAAAACAGCCCAACTGACTGGGTTAACAGTATGGTAATTGTAGACAAAGGAGGTAAATTAAGAATTTGTTTGGATCCGAGGGACTTGAACCAGGCACTTAAAAGACAACACTATCCGCTACCCACCATTGAAGGAGTATCAACAAGGCTCTCAGGTGCTAAGGTATTTTCTGTATTAGATGCTACCAAAGGTTTTTGGCAGATTAAACTTGATGAAATGTCTTCTAAGCTTCTTGTCTTTAATACTTGCTTTGGCAGATATAGGTATCTGAGGCTACCCTTTGGAATCAGTCCTGCTCCAGAAATATATCAGAGGTACATGCATGAGTTATTTGATGATCTGAAGGGAGTAGAAACCATTATGGATGATATACTGGTTCATGGCAGGTCTGATGTGGAACATGATGAAAGGTTAGAAAAAGTGTTAAAAAGATGCCTTGAAAAGAATTTAAGGTTAAACCCAGCTAAATTAAGAATCAGAACTGACATGTACTGACATGTACTGACATAAGATGGCTTAGAACCAGATTCTAAAAAGCTTGAGGCAATCTGTAATTTTCCTGCTCCTAGAGATAAACAAGAATTATTAAGGTTTTTAGGAATGCTCAATCATCTGGGAAAATTTATACCCAATATGTCAGATTTAAATGAACCTCTGAGACGTTTACTGGAGAAGGACACTGAGTTTCAATGGAATGAGGAACAGGAAAATTGCTTCAAAAAATTAAAGCAGGTGGTGTGCAATGCACCAGTTCTAAAATATTATGATGTCTCGAAGCCTGTGACCTTAACTGTAGATGCCTCAGGTTATGCAGTGGGTGCATGCCTGCTCCAAGAAGATCATCCAGTTGCATATGCTGCAAAATCACTTACAAAGACTCAAAGAAACTATGCCCAAATTGAGAAAGAACTGTTAGCAATTGTTTCTGGAGCAGAAAAGTTTCATACCTACTTGTATGGTAGAGACCAAGTAACTGTAGAGAGTGACCACAAACCTTTGGAAAGTATATTCAGAAGATCTTTATCATCTGCACCTCCAAGACTCCAAAGAATGTTGCTTAGGCTTCAGAAGTATTCACTAGATGTACAGTGTATGATGGGTAAAGATATGCACATTGCAGATGCATTGAGCAGAGTAGAATGGAATGATAAGGTAGAAGAGGAGGATTTAGAAGTTCATGTAAATCTGATTAATCAAGCTCAGTCAGATATAACAGGAATCAGTCTAAGAGACATAAAAGAGGAAACCAAAGAGGGCAGAACATTGCAGATGCTTAAAGATGTAACTTTAGAAGGTTGGCCTGACTGTAAGAAAGACACTCCTCTAGACATTCATGCATACTGGCATTTTAGGGAGGAAATTTGTTATACAGGTGAAGTATTACTCAAAATGAATAGAATTATCATACCAAAGCAACTAACTACTGTACTGAAACAAATTCATAAATCTCATCAAGATATTGAGAAATCCCTTACAATGGCTAGGGATCTTGTGTACTGGCCTGGTATGTATGGAGAAATTAAGGATTTAGTGAGTTCATGTGACATTTGTAATTCTTATAGTAATCAGCAGTCAAGAGAGCCATTAATTCCTCATGATATTCCCAATTTACCCTGGCAGAAGCTGGGAGCTGATTTATTTGAATGTAACGGAAAGAAGTACCTTTTGCTTGTTGATTATTATAGCAAATATATTGAATTTGATCAACTGGAAAATACACAAGCCAGCACACTAGTGAAGTACTGTAAGATTCAGTTTGCTAGACATGGAATACCTAATAGTGACAATGGGCCTCAATTTTCAGTAGTAGAATTTAAGCAGTTTTGTAGGTCTTATGGTATCACTCATACAACATCTTCCCCATATTATCCAAGGAGTAATGGCATGGCTGAAATAAGTGTACAGACTGTAAAAAGATTAATTACTAAAGCTGCCAAAGATGGAAAAAGACCCATATCTTAGCATACTCGACTATAGAAATACTCCTGTTGTTGGATGTGCGAGCCCATGCCAGTTGCTCTTTGGACATGGAACAAGAACAACACTTCCTACTTCAGAAGCACTGCTACACCCTCAGACACAAGACCCAAAGACCATAAGAAGCATGCTGTCTGATTCACAAAGTACTCAAAAGTTGTATTATGATAGAGGCACAAGATTCTTACCTGAACTAGAGGAAGGTGACATAGTTAGAATTAATGATGGTTTAAACAAAGTGTCTAGAAAGGGTGTTATAGTTGGACCCAGATCATTCATTCATTCATTGCCAGACGCCATGTATCCCAAACGGGGTGACCAAGGGCTTAGAGTTTAATTGTTTTACAGGGAGGGGCACTAATCCTCCACCAACCCCACTTGACACGTAGGGATGCCAACAGCATCTGGTGTTCCCAGGCGGTCACCCATCCAAGTACTAACCAGACCCAACGTTGCTTATTTAGTTAAAGATGATACTGGTCACATATTTAGAAGGAATAGACAGCAGTTGCTTAAGGTCAAAGAAGGTCAACACCCAGGAACAGGTACAGGTACATGGTCCAGTGATCATAATAGTGATAGATTGGACTCCCCCAGTGGAAATGAGAGTATAGGACACCTCAGTTAGTAAGATACAAGATAATATCAGAGGTGAATCACCTAAAGGTAAATTTAATTGCAGACAAAGTGACCCAAAAGAAGTACCAGTACCTAACTGTCCAGGCACACCACATGGACCCCTAAAAGGTACAGATGAAAAACAGAACTTCCAGAGGTAGATTAGTAAGACCTCCTAATAGGCTGGATTTATGAATTGCTTGGGACAAAATGAGCACTGTACTGTACAGTACTTATATGTACAGTGGTTAGACTATTGGTGGGAATCTACATGATACCAAATTATGCATAGTTTTAATGTATAATCTCTGAAGGGAAAAATATTAAAACTAAGGGTACATTTGCACTGATTTATTTTGAGTTATTCACAATTTAATTCTATTATTTTTCTTAAATTTTGTTAAGGGGAAAGATGTAATGATTATATCTTGATTTAGTAAATACATATTATTATTTCATTACTTTGGTAATAATGTTTGTCAATATTAATATATATGTTGTAATACTAAAATGAAGATATAAACTCATAAGGAATTATTTTAGAAGATCACGGATGTACTGTTTACTGTATGACGGAGTATTGAAATGTTTTTGAAATTCAGAACAATACACTGCCTGAAGAAGCTGGTGTTTGCCTCACCTTCTCAGCATTGGTGCCTGTTGATTGTGTAGCCTACAGAAAACATGACACCACCTGGCTACTGGCATTCTGGCCACAATAAGCAAACATTTGGAAGGCAGAAGACAATCAACCATGTATAGGGGCCATATGAGTATTCATCCACGGGTCAGGTGAGGTTTATTGTTCACATATTACTCAGGGAAAAGTGACTGATCGTTCTACACGTAAATCACTGAACTTATGCAACTTAGTCCCATACACTCCTGCTGGGGCAATAAAGTGTAAAACTAACAAAAATAAAAATTTCCTTTGCTTACCGGCTGACGTGCACCAACAATCGTATATCAGCTGGTCAGTGTTGTCTTGCAATCACCTTGACCTTGGACGACAGATGCCAGTTTGGCGATTATGTACCTAAGTACTTTTTACCGGAGAAAGTATTAGTGAGTAGACGACTGATTACTGCTTGAAATATTTGTTGTTGTAAAGGTATACAAAGTACGTATACCGTAAAACAAAAGGTGGTGTGTCTTACCACACACCTTATTCAGCAAATAATTATATACAGTCACTGGTAACAGTTTCTGGTGTAGTCTAGCCACGCACCCACACGGTAGTCTACAGACGTCTTCTGGAAGTGGCTCAATGAGCCTGTGACTCCAGCTTGATCTACAACACTACTATAATAATGTGATGGCTTTGTGTGGTACACATAATTTGTGCTCTAGTGTTATCTCAATTCCATGCCAGGTACCCCCACCCGCTACAGCGGTAGCAGAGGTTCAACGGAATCCAAGGCTATCACCCATTCTGGCAACCCAATCCTGTTATCTTATTACTCTGCACGGGAAAGAATATAAAATTCAGACTTGTCCTGAGCTTGAATATCTTAGTGTTGCCCCGCGTTGCACTCTCATCTGACTGAAAGATATCCGTGCAGGAGTCCTAGTCGTACTTTAAAAGCAGCTGATGATTCCAGAAAATAGTGCCATGGTCCACTGTGCAGCTTACGGATACAGAAATGGGAACAGGCATTCATCGAAGAGAGATGGCGTTCCATTTCACAAGAGATATATCTTGTTGCTTACTGCCCCATGGGGTGGCGCGGGAAGGTTCTTCCCCATTATCCCTGCATGAATGAGGCCACTAAAACGGGTCCATTTATCCCCAGTCTTTCTCTCCATGTCCTCTTCTCTTATGTTCACACTGTCTTGTAGATATTTCCATGTTTCTTCCGGCCTTTATCAATCTGGACATTCGGTTTCATGACATGGTCTGCACTGCAGCAACCTATGGCGTTGTTTTATACTTATGTGCTAAATGTATCCGATTATAATTCGTTGAAAAAAAAAATCATAATCTGTATATGTTTTTGTATTATAAGCGACGAGTGTATATTAATAACCATTGCTTAGTGGAAATAAAGTATTTGAATTTGAGTGCTGGTGTTTCAATATGGCGGCCAAAATTACATGCCCGCGGCGGAGATAGCCTCTCCTTACTATAGAGCTCAGTGGCCTCGACTTTCTGATCATACCTACTGCGACATGGCCGAGCCTGATGCCCGTGATAGTCTCCCGTCCTTGGAGAGTGACGGGGAAGTGCAAGAGGTACCTCAAACGCGAGAAACGACCGTAGATGCTGGTGCCGGCGGTGCCACGGTACAAGAGGCACCATGTGTCACAAATGACATAGGACCGAGTGTCAGCAGAAGACAGCGAGCAGGGTAGGACGGCGATGTGCCAGCTACTGAACGTGACGAACTTCGGTGTCCCGGAGGAATGACGTGATGCCAGAGTGAAGCTGAGTTTTCTCTCGGATTGTGAGCTCTAGATCCTTCTCACAAAAAGCAAAGTGGGCCATTTCAGTGGCAAAATAGTGTCCTGATTTTGAGGTACTGTTCAAAGAAAGTAAGACACATCCATATGTGACTGTGAAGTGGCCCTGCGGTTGTCTGACCAGAGATGGATTTCAGGGCGCTGTCTTGGAAACTTTGATCAACCGCCCACATTCCAGGATTATTATTCATAATGTTCATGTCTGTTGGGCCGTTGATGACCTCGAGATACCAGGAAATGCCCTGTGGATGAAGAGAAGAATGGTTGGCAAACACCCCAAACCGCAGCTTATTGCTCTGTTAGAAGGGGAGATTCCCGAGAAAGTATTCATCAGGACACTGGGATACAAGAGAGTTGCACGCTGTTTTAGAGACCTCTGCCACCGCTGTAGCAGGTGCAGGCACCTGGCATGGAAGTGTAGTGCAGCATCCAGGTGCTGCTCCTGTGCTGGGAAGCATGGGGGTAACACCTGTCTGGAAAAAAATCAAGAGAAAAAGGGAAGAGAAATGTTCCCTGGAGCTAGACCTTATTGGATCATATAGCCCTGCAAGGTGAGAGGAGGGCGCTACCCCTCCCCGCATGGCAGCTACAGGGTGTGGCTCGAACTCACGACACCCCGGTCCCGAGTCCGATGCTCTACCACTGTGCCACCCTGCCCCGAGGATGCCTAGAGTATATTGATTGCTATCTACCTACCAAGTTTCATGCCTTTACGACAAACTGTCTGGCCTGTGGCCCTCTTGAAGATTTTCGACATGCTGCACTTGGCGCGTGTCACAATCAAGCCTCGTGCACCTCCAGGATGTGTTGAAACCTGTCAAAAACAAATCTTAAAAATTATGGCTATCAAATGGTGCAAACTACACAGTGATCGGCCCTGTGGTTGCTGAGATAAGCATTTCAAAAGCATTACAGTCGGGCCGGGTTGGACCTGGCCGGGTTGGGCCGCTCATATGTGAGAAAATGCCACTACTCGACGAGAGACTCACGAGGGCTTCGCCCTCGCTCGTAATTATCCAATCACAATGAAAATTGGTACACAAGTTCACTATGATGTATGCTACATCTTATAAAAATTTCAGAGAGATCCATCGATATGTAGATTTCGCACTTAAGTGGCACCCTTAATCCTGTAGGGCGTGGCGTGACCACAAAAAAATCGCCTCCATGTCGCCCTGTCCCCTGCAATTTCGATGCCCTCCACCCACCTCATTCATATACCTCTCCACTCCATCCCTCCATCGCACTCACGGTCTCCCCCTCCCTCCTCCACCTCATCCTCGGTTTTTCCCTCCCTCTCCCCCCTCCACCTCATCATCGGTTTCCCCCTTCCTCTCCCCCCCTCCACCCCATTCACCAAACTCCTCGTTAGTCTCTCTCCCCCATCCTCACCACATGGCCAAACCACCTCATTGTATTTCTAATGCTTTCTGTCACATCCACTCCACAACGATCTTTCACTTCCTCATTTGTGAGTCTCTGTCTCTCCTTGTAACTAACTCCACATGCTCCTTTCAAAAAACTCATTTCCACTGATCTCACTCCTGTATCCTTCCAACAAGGTCCAAGCTTCGCTTCTATACGTTAGAGTGGGTATCACAATACTACGATGAAGCGACTTTTTTTTTTTACTTCCCTGTTCACTTCTTTATTTCTTATCACTGTTTTCAATGGACTAGCAGCCTTTCTTCCCTGTTGTACCCTTTCAAGTACTTCATTCTCCAAACTTCCATCCTTACTCATCACACTACCCAAGTACTTAAATGCACTCACATTTTTCATTTCCAGTGCCTCAGTACTGTACTGTACATTCAGTGGCTTCACTTCTCTCGAAGATCACAAATTATTCTTCCCTTCATCCACCTTTAGAGTACGTTTCTTATACACTCTTCCAGGCTCGTTCACCAAACCTTGTAGTTTTCCTTCGTCTTCACTTAACAATACAGATAATCTGCAAACAACACAACACGAAGTTTCCAAACGCTGCCCTCTCTCATTAGGACCACTCCAACATCCATTGCCCTACCTTGTCTTTTTAACTCCATCCATATACAAACTGAGCAACCATGGAAACATAACACACCCGTTTCAATCCAGTATTCACATAGAAAAAAAAAAATTACTTCACTCGCACTGGCGCCCTAGTGTCCTCATACATACCTTTCACAGCATTCAACAGCTTCCCACTTACTCCATATAAATTTAATATTTTCCACATTCCTTGCTTTTCCACCCCGTCATATGTTTTCTCCAAATCCATGAAGGCAGCATATAACGTTTTTCCCTTCTTCACAAAATTTTCCGCTAAACATATTAGGATGAATATCTGATTTATTCAGTCTCTTCCTGTCCAGAAACCTTCCTGTTCTTCTCCAACTAACTTCTGTTAACTGTCAATAAGTATTCTACCACATACTTTTCCTGGTGCACTAATTACTCTGTCGTACCATAATTCTCAAATGCATCACATTCTACTCGTAGATGTGTATAAATTTAATATATACTGCAAACTACAAACTAGGCAGCCTTTTTAGCGCATGGATATTCATGTATAGCAATTTTCCAAAATTCGCAAGGTGTTTACATTTGGCAAACGATCGTGAACAAACACTGACAAACGTAAATACTGTAATAGTGAGCATGCGCGGCCTATCTGACGAGCATATAGGATTCGTACCGGAACGAGCTTATATGAATGTTCGAATGGGTGTCGGGATATGTCATCTATTCCTGCGAGAGCCCATGGATGACACTAATTCCAGTACATGCAACTGCGCTTTCTTTCCTTGAGACTTGGTACGTGAGTGATTGCACTGGGAATTTTGAGGCCTACTTAATGCCTGTATTTGCACGATTATTTTCTGAGTATAAGGATTTATGTGTTGCGCTTGAGGTTGTCTCGCTAATTATTTCTCAATCTTCTTTGGGTAGTGCTCCCCTTAGCCTTGGTTCTCATATTCGCTCACGTTCTTTCGCCAAGCGTAAATCCATCTTTAGGAGTGAGTCATATTCTTATGATCGTCGTTATTAAACCCCCGGGAGGGGATTTACCTCTCTTTCAGTCCCATCTGTAGAATAGCCCTCAAATAACCTAATCTCTGAGTGTGAAAATGGGCGTGTGTGTGTGTGTGTGTGTGTGTGTGTGTGTAGATGGGTGGGTGGGTGGGTGGATGGGTGTGGGTGGGTGTAACTTCCCCTCACTCACCCATTTGTGGATTTGTGTCCGCCCTCTAAAATACCGGTTGCCGAAAAAAAAAAAAAAAAAAAAAAGGCTCAAGGGCGTAAAAAGTAGCCTAGTTTGATATGGTCTGGCCATGAGTAGTAAGTCGAGAATGAGACTGACTCGGAGATTATAAGTGAGGTGGAAGGGGAGAGGGGAAGGGGGAGACAGGATGATGGTGGGATGGGAATTTAGCTACAGTGTGCCAAATACCCCAACACTATTTAGAGTTGTCGCATACGCAGTCATCTGCAGTGTGACCCATATTCCAATGACATCTATATCTGGGCTACATATCCCAGCATTATCTACAGTGTGCCACATACCCCAACAATCAGGGGTGTGCAAAAGTAAGGCTCAGTGAGGCTTGAGCCCCTTCTCCTTTACCCTGTCAGTTAAGGTGTTCTCTTAGACATTGTTGTCGTGTAGTTCGAGCAGTAATCAGCAAAAGGTGTGGTGACCTTGTGGCCTCTGCCCTCGAAACTGTCTGAGCATACCGCTGTCAGTACTATATACAACTAACAGGGATACCCGGCGCTGTGCGGATTAAACCGTATGATACAGTATTGTTGAGTGAAGATGAATGGGAGTTGCAAGGTTTGGTGAATGAATTTGGGACAGTGTGTAGGAGGAGGAAGCTGAAAGTTAATGTAAACAAAAGTAAAGTTATGGTGTTTGAGAGGAATGAAGTCACAGAGTGTGAAGTGAGGTTGGATGGTGAGGATATGGAGAATGTGAGTGCATTCAAGTACTTGGGTAGTGTGATGAGTAAGGATGGAACTTTGGGGGATGAAGTACGTGAAAGGGTACAGCAGGGAAGGAAGGTTGTTGGCACACTGAAAGCAGTGATGAGAAATAGGGAGGTGAGTATGGAAGTTAAGAAGTCACTGCATGATGGTATTGTGATCCCTACCCTGACGTATGGAAGCGAGGCGTGGACCTTGCAAGAGGGGAACAAGTCAAGAGTGAGAGCAGTGGAAATGAGTTACTTGAGAGGAGCATGTGGAGTGACATGGAGGGACAGGTTGACGAATGAAGAAGTGAAGGAACGCTGTGGGGTAGATGTGGATGTGGTTGAAAAGATTAGGAGAAATACACTGAGGTGGTTTGGACATGTGGAGAGGATGGAGAATGAAAGACTGACTAAGAGGGTGTATGTAGGTGAGGTGGAGGGAGGGAGAGGGAGGGGTAGACCGAGGATGAGGTGGAGGGATGGAGTTGAGAGGTATATGAGGGAGGGGGGGGTGAGTTGGGGGGAGGGGAGTCAAATGGTGGGTGACAGAGTGACTTGGAGGCGTTTTGTCTGCGGCCACCCTTTGCGGGATTAGGGCGTCGGGCTATAGATAGATAGATAGATAGATCATGCCTACCGTCATTGCCTGGGAACCTGGATGGCCACTCCCCTTGTGAGAGAAGACTCTCTGGGTCCTATGTTACCCATTGAACCTTTTTCTCCTTGGGCCCATTTCCCCAGGGATATATTTCCCATGGACCTCTTTCTATCGTAGACCTATTTTCCCTCTACCCACCCACCCACCATCCCTGCCCACCCCACCCGCACTGTCCACCCCATCAATCCCAATCCGTCTACCGAACCGACACGTTGTTGCTAATAATGATAAGGCAAAAGAAAAAAAAATACGGTAATTGTCTACCATGTTTCCAAAATGTTGATCACATTTCTAAATTAGTTCTAATCTTGGCCATCGGAGGTGCCACATCAACAACTGTAATGTAAACATCCAAATTCGTCGTAAAAAGTTACATGTTACAGATCTCTGCATCCCCCTCGTTATCTATAGAGGACAGATACAGCAGACGGGCAAGTCTCATGTATGATATTATAAATCATCATCATCATCAGCCATTTGAGTATCCACTGCAGGATCGTGTGTGTGTGTGTGTGTGTGTGTGTGTGTAGATATTCGCCCCGCACATGTAGGGGCACGGGCAAACAGAGAGCCCGTCAGGGAAATGGCGGAATCAAGCTCTCGATTCAGAGCAAAGCGGGAACAGCAGGCTGAAGGACGAGGGGGAGCGGGAACAGCAGGCTGAAGGACGAGAGGAAGGCGGCAGGGGCAGGGGAAGGTGCGATGGTCGGTGGAGAAAAACGGCTGGGCAAAGAAGCACCTCAAGGCTGCTCATCAGAGTCGGAGACGTCGGTTTACTCGGAGTCGCGATCTATGTCCTCATACAACTCCAGCTCCCCCGAGTCCCTAAGGCGAGGTGGAACGCCTAAAGGGGAGTCTTGAAGGACCCGGCTGAGAGCTAGAGTTAAGCCGCGTTCGAACCTGGCGGCGAGGAGCTCACGAGCATCGTCTGACTCGGCAGAGGATGGCAGAAGAAGGGCAGGTGAGAGGCTTGCAGGCGGCGGATCGGTGGTGGAAGTTGTGAGATCCACTCCCTCAGCAGCAGGTGGAAAAACGGGGGGGGAAGGGCCCTCGACGTCGCGGTGGTCGGGCGAAACGGGGACGGCAGCCCTTTCCCCCTCGGCTGCAGACGGCAAGGCGTGGATCTCGGCAACGGTGGTGATGGTGTCCAGCTCCATGGCCGTGATCGGTGCCGGGTCGGTAGGGGGAGAGACAGACGAGCCAGTCGCCCTGTTGAGGGGTCCGTCCAGGCACAGCCGTTTGCGCGGTGTACGGCGGGGCCGAGGTGGAGGTGGCCGGGACTTGGGCTGCGCAGGAGGCCGCCGGGGACGACGATCTGGGCGAGGGGCTGAATGTGCGTCTCCGACAAAGGTCTGGGGGATGACAAGTCTTGGTAGCCCGTTCTCCTCAAAGATTTGAGGGAGGAGAACGTGCAACAGACCGGCCTATCCCGACCGAAGTCGGGACGATACAGCCAACGTATCTCTACCATGTGGCTTAGGCTGTCTGGTAGAGACTGTATGTAGGGTGAGAAGTGCTTGTAAGTGTTGGAGTGGCTTTGGATGTGTGTGTAGTCTGTGAACCAAGTGTGTGTGTATATATATATATATATATATATATACACACACGAATGTTTCCTCATATCCCAACATTATCTACGGACCATCACATATTCCACATATTTATAGTCTTGTCACATACTTCAACATTACAGACGGTAGTGCTTCATACTCCAACATTATCAACTGTGTTTTTCTTTCCTTCATTTTTTCCTCTTCCTTCTGCCTACGGATGACTCTACACTGAGTGACAAGCCAAATGATTTCCTCTACACCAGGAAACCATTTACTACGGTGGGTGGTAACCATGCAACTAAATTATGGCGCCTGGTGGTATAGTGAGTAATTATGGCGCTCCAATCAGATTGAACCTGTGTAGGTTTGTATCCAAGAGATGGTTGGGGTTTACTGCTCACGTAATGCCACCCAGGGATGAATGAGGCTGGTCACTCCCATCTTAAATGTCAGGACCAACTTGCCTGGACCCCGGCTCCTACGCACCTCTTGGGGCACCACAGGATTGGATGATGATGATGATGATGATACAATATATCCTTAATTCTCTACATTATTTACAATTATGCTACATTACCGAACGTTATTTACTGTTGCAATACAGCTCTAATTCTTAACATAATCTGTTTGAAAGTTGTCTATATTATAGACAAAGATGATAGGTTGCCATATGTTAAAGGATACCATATAGATTCTACAGTATATGGTATGCTACATGCCCAATATTATCTAGTGCGTCACATATCCCATTTTATGTACGTACACTGATGTCATATACTACACCCGTTGCCAAAGGGGAGGGGGGGGGAACGAGAGGGTCGGACGTCCCACCACCTACCTAACGGTTCACTTTCTCACGTTTTTTTTTTTTTTTTTTTTTTTAATATCAATGCAAAATGACTTTCTCCGTCGTTCAGAAATTTTGTGTTGCTTCTCAGCGTCGCTTATGCACACACCCATCTCATTTTTTTTTTTTTTTTTTTTTAATATCAGTGCAACATGAGTCTCTCCTTTGTTCAGAAGTTTTGTGTTGCGTCTCAGCGTCACTTACACACACACCCAGACCCCTTAGCAAGCACGCAGCAGGCCTTTGACCAGTTCTATGCTATGCACGTCCAGATTCAGCAGAAAATGACCTCCCCCCTTTTTGAAAAGTCTGGCTAGGGGCCTGTATAGGCCTACCCAGCATTATCTGCAATATACCACATGTCCCACATTAGCAACATATTTGCCATGTACCCACCTTGATGCACAGTGTGACTCATATTCCTCATTATATACACTAATGCAACACAGCCTGCCCAATAATTATTATCTACAGCGTGCCACATACACCAGCATTATCTAGTGTTGCCATGTTCCTGTGAGGGGCACTCACAGCTCACCTCAGGGTCATATCCAGAAAACAAAAATTATTTCTGAAACACTGATTCAGCCACATCTCGGCAAAGAAGGGTGTCGGGAAACGTGCAGGAGGTCTGGGAGCCTCCTCCTGAAAAGAAGAGTGGTGCATCAATCTGATGCTGTTTGGATGGTCAATATCCCTTCCGATGTGGATGTGGATGTGACAGGGAGCAATAAGAGAAACACACCGAGGTGGTTTGGCCATGTGGAGAAGATGGAGAGTGAGAGACTGACGAGGAGAGTGTCTGTGAGTGAGATGGAGGGGGGGAGAGGGAGGGGGATGCCACGGATGTCATGGAGGGATGGAGTGGAGAGATATATGAGAGAAGGGGGCGTGAGCTGCATGGGAGCAGGGCAATGAAATGGCGGGGGACAGGGTGACCTGGAGGCGATTTGTTTGTAGCCACCCCTTACGGGATTAAGGCATCTGGCCTTAGATAGATAGAATTTTCAGTAGGCCTACATTGTCGAATTGTCGATCTAGTAGCATACTAATTACAGTAACAGTATGATGAGTTTTTAACCGGAAAATATGAATGCATGCCCGCAAAAAATTCGGAAAGTGACTGATGCTGTGGTAGGTGGGGGCATCCATCATCCACCCACTAAATGTAGTGATACTCTGTTTTTAGGGTACCTCTACATTGAGTGGCAAGCCAAAATTAATTATTTCCTGTAAACCAGGAAAGCATTTACAGCGCTGAGTGGTAACCTTATAACCAACCAACACGTGTTCCCTACGTGACGAGTGGGTTGGCGGAGGGTCAGTGCCCTTCCCCGGAAAACAACTAACTAAAAATACGAACAGAAGCCTAGGACCAGGACTGACCAAAAAGTGACGACTGAGAACTGAACTAACGACATGATGCGGATGGACACGTGGAATGTAAGGGGTGCAAATGATGAGGTGAAAGAGAGAGAGAATGTCCAGGTGCTTGAGGGTGTGAAAGTGGATGTATGTGGATTAACTGAAACTAACTATGTGTGGGAGTAGGTGAGAATGAGAGGGCAAAAGAAGGAGTGTGTATTGTGAGTAACAGATGGAAAGAGAATATAAGAGAGCTTGGATCAGTTGGCTCACGGATTGTGTGGGTAAAATTGAAAGTCGGACGACAAATGTGAGCGATTGTGTGCGTGTATGCGCCAACGTAAGATCGTGCAAGCAGAGTTAGAGAAGAGTTCTGGACAAATGTGGAAGCATGCATGGAAAAGTTTGAAAGGAATGTGAGAATGTTTTTGATTGGAGATATGAATGGAACAGTAGGGAATGGAAAGGTGGATGGAGTACTTGGTGAGTGGGGTGTGCCTGCAGAGATGGATGAGAATGGCAGTGCGTTAGTGGACATTTGTGCCGGGAGGAGGTTGGTGATAGCTAATACCCTCTTCAGGCACATGATGATCCATAGGTATAAGTGGCGAGTGATGAGAAGGGTGGGTGGTGAACTGAATGAACGGAAGGCAATGACTGATTATATGTGTGTGGATGAAAGGATGAGAAGTTGTGTAATGGATGCAAGAGTATATAGAGGTTGGGGGAGTGGACTTTAGGATCACCTCTTGGTGGTGGTCAGGATTAAAGTCCACATAAAATGGAGAAATAGAAGAACGGAAGGATAGGTGGAAGTAGTGCATACAAGGAGGGTGGAAAAGTTACAAGAGGAGGGAAAAAAGGCAGAATATAAGAGGGAAATGGAAGAGCGATTGGGTAAATATAGATTGGAGCAGATGGGGAACGTGGAAGGTGTGTGCAAGATATTCACAAAAGAAATCTGTGCAGCATGTGAAGTGGTGTGTGAGGTGAAGAGAAGACGAAAGGGGGTGCAGGGAACAGCATGGTGGACTGAAGAGGTGAGAGAGGCTGTGGCACAAAAGAAGAAAGCATATAGTAAGTGGATGAGAAACAGGGGCGTGGAAGAAGAAGAGAGATGAAAGAGAGAGTTATATGTAGAAAGGAAGAGAGGTGAAAAGATTAGTAGCCTAAGATAGAGTAAGAGGAGAGTGGATGAGGAATTTGGAAGGAACTTGAGTGTAAAGTGGAGGGAATACAAGGAAATGTTCTGGAAAGAGGTAAAGAAAGTCAGACAGGGTGCCAAAGAAGTTAGCTGGGGAGTGAAAGATAACAATGGAAGATTACTATAGTTGAGAAGGGAGAAAAAGTGAGCAGATGGAGAAAACACTTTAAGAAATTGTTGAACATAGATAATGAAATTAATGCGAGTATAAGTGGCTGGGGAATGGCTGGGAGAAGGAAGGATGTGAGAAGAGAGGAAGAAATCAGTAGGATGGAAGTTCTGGAAGCAAAGAAGAAAGTTAAAGTGAGGAAAGCCCCAGGAAATGATGGAGTGTGTGGTGAAATGCTGAAGCATGGGGGAGAAATAGTAGTAGACCAGATGTGGAAGATGTGCAGATATGCCTGGAAGGAAAGTAGAGTCCCGGAGTTTTGGAAGTTAGGTATAATTGTTCCCCTGTACAAAGGAAAAGGGGAAAAAGAAGTGTGTGGTGATCATAGGGACATATGTCTTCTTATTGTAATAGGAAAATTATATAGTAGGATACTTATTGACAGAGTTAGGGAAGTAACAGAGGAATTAGTTGGAGAAGAACAGGGAGGTTTTAGGAATGGAAGAGGTTGTGTAGATCAGATATTCATTCTTAGATCTTTAGTGGAAAAGTTTCTAGAGAAGAGAAAGAAGTTGTACAGTATGCGGCCTTCATGGATTTGGAGAAAGCATGTGACAGGGTGGAAAGACAAGGATTGTGGAAAGTATTAAGAATATATGGAGTAGATGGGAAGTTGTTGAAGGCCGTGAAGAGTATGTATGAGGGTGCTAAGGCTGCAGTGTGTATGGATAATGAACTGTGTGAATTTTTCTATTTGAAGGTTGGATTGAGACAAGGACATGTCATGTCTCCATGGTTGTTCAATCTGTATATGGATGGGGTTATAAAAGAGATACAAGGTAGGGCAGTGGATGTTAAAGTGGCCCTAATGAGAGAGGGCAGTATTTGGAAACTACCTGTACTGTTGTTTGCAGGTGATACTGTGTTGTTAAGTGAAGACGATGGGGAGCTGCAAGGCTTGGGGGATGAGTTTGGAAGATTGTGTTAAGAGCTGTCTCCTGCAGGAGGGTTGAGCGGCTACAGGCCGTCTCGTTTGGGGCACCTTCAGAGTGGCTACAGGCCGTCTCCTAAAGAAGGCGGGAGCGGCTACAAGCCGTCTCCTGTTTTCCTGTAGAGAGGCTGCAGGCCGTCTCCTGTAGGAGGGTTGAGCGGCTATGGGCGGTTTCAGGGGTACTGACTGGAGCTGGAGTTACAACTGCACCCCGATGTTGGTTGGGGACGGCTCGCCCGGAAGGTAGTCTTGTATTACTGCTATGGTGGCGGCGTGCGATCTCCGGGTCATAGGGGCGCGCTGCTCGGGCGGACTTATGTCGTTGTCGCCCTGAGTCCCGGCGCCTGTCGGTGCTCCTCTGTGGTCTCCTTGTGGGGGTGTTAGGTCGCCCTCTGTGGCACTATACTGTATTTTAGCAATGACATGTATTTTACCATGCACTTTAAATTACATATTCAACTTCACATAGCATAATATAATAATAAAGGGATTAATCCCCGAGCTAGACCTCATCAGATCATATAGCCCTGCTCGGGTTACAGGAGAGCGCTACCCCTCCCAGCACGGCAGCCATCGGGCGGGGCGCGAACTCGCAACCTCACGCTTAAGAGCCCGACACCCTACCACCGAGCTACCGCGCTCCCCCAATCTTCACACAGAAATACTGCCAATGCTAGAATATCCATTAGTGTGTCAGGAGCTAATTGGTTTAATGGAATATATATATATATATATATATATATATATATATATATATATATATATATATATATATATATATATATATACTGCTTTAATTCCCTGACCATAGCTTTCCATGTGGCTTCAAAATGCTCGCTCGCCACCCCACCTGTGTGGGGAGGTGGGAGTAGGGGGGGCCTCCTAAATAGCCTATGCCCCCCTCAAGGAAAATTGAAATGACGCCCCTGAAAACCATAGAGAAAAATGAGCCCTGACTACCTCTAAGGTAAGAAATGTATGTTAATGTTACGAATATTTGAGGAAGGGTGTTGCCATAGATATAAACATACGGGGTGTTGCTAGCAAGGATGCCAGCATGTACAAGACTTAGATGGTAACCTTGATGTCCATGTACAGTTTTATTTAACTTTGTATATTATGTGCATATATCAGTTACTTACCAACCGTTTGAATTTCTTTTGACATCTAATTTCATGTTCCTCAAATTGCTGGATGAAGTATGGCAGTAATTCTCGTGAATAAAAGTGGAAGTATGCATCTCTAGTGAATTTTATTATCACCTTTATAAACATCCTCGTAGCAACAGTAGAGAGGAAGTTAGCACTCTATGTTGCCGGGTTCTCAGATATTTTCGTATTATTGATAAAATTTTCATCCTGTGGGATACTCTACCGCTCAGTAATATAAGTTTATGAAAAAATAGGTATTGTGTTGTGTAAGATATTTATTGAGTTCTCGATACGTATAATGGATAACTTGCTCTTATTCTGATAAAATGAGTGTGGAAAATACACTTTAGTTCTTTAACGTGGGGTGTTTGTTTTGATTGTCTAGGGGTCCCGGCCGAAACGTACGGAAATGTCTGCTCTCAGAATCACTTCTACTCGCCTGGCAAACACCCTGAGGGGAGTTCTGCCTACCCAAACGGCGGGCATAGCAACAACAGCAGCCATGGTAAGTAGGTGTGTGAATGATGTCGCAGGATGGATGCTGCAATGGAAATGAAATGTTTGCCTGTCAGCCGGTGTCGTATGCACAAGTTCCCCTGTGCAGAAAGTTCTCCTTCACCTTAGTGCGCTTGCGCACTTGCTTTCGCTAGCGCAGTTTCCGGCTGTTCGTTGGCATCCGTGACAGAAGTTCCCACTTATGATTGACCCATTGTGGCTATTTAGGCATTTGAAATGGGTGGTGTGTGCATCACAAAAATAGTTTAATACCTTCTCTTGTATTAGGTTAGGAGGTCTTTGGCTGGCGAAAGAGGTGATGCTATTGTACACACCCCCACTTTGTGCCAGCTTTAATGGTCTGCCCAATGAGTGCTTTTATGCTTTAACTACTGGAATAATTTTGAGTAATGTTTTTGAATGAATATCCTTTTTTGCTTCAAACTCGTACATACTGGATGATTCGCTGCTTTGCAGTGGCAGGCACTATGGTTTATCTTTGGCTGCTTAAGAAGACAGTGATGAATGATTATTTTAAAATAATTCAGGTGTCAGGCAATAGACAGATAGATAGTTTTCTGCATTGATAGGTGGTATCTGGACATGGATGATTTTAAGTGAAAAAGTGCTGGTTGATTTGTCCATTTGTAATGTAAAATTTTAGTATTTGTTTCATTTGTACTGAAACCACTTTTTTTTTTTTTTTTTTTAAATACTATATTCATTGTTTTCCTTATTGATATTAGGTGATATATGGATTAAAACAGTTTTGAGTGAAAAAAGTACTGATTGATTTGTCTATTTGCTTTATAAAATTTCAGTGTTGTAATTTAATTTATACCAAAACAGTTTGTTGATATGGAGATGGTCTTTGACAGTCTCTGGGGAGGTGGTGAGATTAGAAAACTTGGGATGAAAGAGTGGCTGGTTAGGGTGATTGTGGCTACTGTACTGTATGTATGTGGATGCTCACACCAAGGCAAGTGAATGGAGATTTGAGTTGTGAGTTTTCCGTGAATATTGGTGTGTGCATCAGAGGTCAGTCTTGAGCCCATTATTGTTAGTCATGGTGGTTGAAGCTCCCATGTAATTTTAGAAATGGACTCTCATGAGAGATGTATGCTGATGACGCGTTGATTGCAGAGAATAAAAAGGGAGGCAGAGAAAATATTTAGGAAGTGGAGAAATGGAATGAGGCACAAAGGTTTGAGAGTAAATGCTGATAAAACAAAACTAATATCTAGGGCTGGCAACTGTACTATTACAGCAGAGGGGGGTGTGGCTATGTGCAATTTGCCACAAGGGTGTGGGAAGTAATTCCACCTTGTGCAGTGTTTGTGATAAGTGGATGCATAAGAGATGTAGTGGTATTAGAGGTAGACTGCGAAATAATGTTGATATCTTGTGTACGATGTTAGGGAGAGCATGTAGAGATTGTCAGGCTTGAAAGGATTGATCTTGGTGGGGAGTCTTGAGTGTGTGAATGAGTTTTGTTATTTGGGGACATACTGGTAGGTGCTTTAGGTGTGGCAGGAGCTAGCTCTACAGTTATGGTATGGAGTGGGTGGAGGAAGTTCAGGGAGCTGTTGCCTCTCCTGCTATTTAAAGAACTCTTCCTTCCTGCTAAGGGATCTTTGTATGCAGTGTGTGTTAGGAGTGTAATGCTGTACGGGAGCGAGACCTGGGCAGTAATGGAAGAGGATATTAGTTGGCTCAAACTTACAGAAATGACTGGATACTGTATATAGTGCATCCTTGAATTTGAGGCCTGAGGGGCTAGAATTGTGATTGAAGAGTTGAGAAGAAGGATGGAACTGGAATGTATTAGTGTGATAGGTAGAATGAGATGGTTTAGACATGTAGAGAGGATGGAGGATGACAAATTGGATGCAGAAGGTGAAAAGTGTGTGTGTCGGGGGGAGGGTTGTGAGAGGCAGACCAAAAAAGACCTGGGACGAGGTCATAGAGTATAATCTTGGGGATAAGGGAGGCTGCCAGAGATCGAGCAGCATGGAGAGCTACCCTTAGGTGATAGCCAATGCATGCAAGCATGTTGGAATCTTCATAAATGATGCAAAACAATACACGCTGCTGCTTTGAACATTCAATAGGGAAATCCACGAGGAGACATAGGACCTTTTTAATGAGAGAGAGAGCTCTTCACGGGATCCCTTGAGTATTTTGTGCTTGCGTTTTTAAGTTTGATATTGATTCATCAGATATTTATCCTTTGGTCTTTGGTGGAAAGGTTTCTAGAGAAGGGAAAGAAGTTGTATATAGCCTTCATGGATTTGGAGACAGCATATGACAGGGTGGATAGACAAGGACTGTGGAAAGTATTAAGAATATATGGAGTAAATGGGAAGTTGTTCAAGAGTATGTGTATGGGGGGGCTAAGGCTGCAATGTGTATGGATACTGAAGTGAATTTTTTCTGTTTGAATGTTGGATTGAAACAGGGATGTCATGTCTCCATGGTCATTCAGTCTGTATATGGATGGGGTTATAGAAGAGATACAAGGTAGGGCAGTGGATGTTGGAGTGGCTTTAATGAGGAATGGCAATGTTTGGAAACTCCCTGTACTTTTGTTTACAGATGATGCTGTAGTGTTAACACAAAGGGGAACTGCAAGGCCTGGTGAATGAGTTTGGAAGAGTGTAAGAAACAGAATCTAAAGGTGAATGTAGGGAAGAGTAATGGTCTTCAGGAGAATTGAAGTCACTGGATGTACAGTGAGGTTGGATTATGAGGAAATGGAAATCGTGAGTGCATTTAAGTACTTAGGTAGTGTGATGAGTAAGGAAGAGGGTGAAGTGCTTGAAAGGGTACAAGAAGGAAGAAAAGTTGCTGGTTCTTTGAAAGCAGCGATAAGAAATGGAAATGAGCATGGAAGTAATAAAGTCACTGCATGACGGTGTCATTTGCACAGAGTGACTTTATGCTGGAAGTTACTGTTCCCTTCTCTGTTAAGCCTAAATTAACCTAACCTAACCAAACCTAACCTAACCTTAACCTAACCTTATCGTAGATCAACCTAACCTAAATAAACCTAAATTAAACTAATTTTAATTCATGAAATGACTAATTTCACAATCTGCCTGTAACATACATGTATATCTTTATTTATATATATCCATATATCAACCTATAGTTACCTACAAGTCGATATCACATCCAACTAACATCCTGGCACATGTATTTCATACAATGTTGTTGGTAAATGGCACAAAATTTGAGATAACATGCAGATACTTTCAAAATAGAAGCTAAATGGTCACTCGGCGCATGCACACTGAGCGGAATGGTGACTTTCAGCATAAGTCACTCCGTGCATACGACAACGGTATTGTGATACCAACTCTAACGTATGGAAATGAAGCTTGGACCTTGTGTGAAGGACACAAGTCAAGAGTGAGAGTGGTGGAAATGAGTTATTTTGAGAGGAGCATGTGGAGTTAATGGAGAGACAGACTGACATGTGAGGAAGTGAAGGAGCATTGTGGTTTGGATGTGGATATGATAAAAAGAGTTCGGAGAAATACATCGAGGTGTTTTGGTCATGTAGAGAGGATGGAGAGCGAGAAACTAATGAGGAGAGAGTATGTGAGTAAGGTGAGGTGGGGAGAGGGAGGGGGAGGCCAAGGATGAGATGGAGGGTTGGAGTGGAGAGGTACTGGTACAGTATATGAGAGAGGGGGGTGTGATGTGGGAGCAGGGCACTGATTTGGCAGGAGACTGGGTGACATGGAGGCGATTTGTTTGTGGCCACCCCTTATGGGATGAAGACATCTAGCAATAGATAGATACTGTAGATAGATAGTTTTCAAGTTTTGACTTTTTTGAAGTGGTGAAAAGTGATTAAGTGGTGCTTGTTTCCATTCCCTAATGGCGCCGAAGACAGATGGATACTGTATTGAAATGCCATTTTTGAACGAATTTACCCATATCAGTGCCCATTTATCCAAATCTAACCAAAATTTTCATTAATTCAACCTTATTTTGTCCTGACATAACCTAACTAAACTTAGCTTAACCTAATGTAAGCTATCCCCTTTGTAATCATGTTTTCTATGTTTATTGATGATTTCTCTTCATAATTAACCCCTAAAGGTTGGTCCCCATTCTGGAACATGTGTCATGAAAATATCAGTCCCTGTTCCAGAATGTGTAGATGCTTTTACGTTCTCAGCAACTGCAGTACAATAAATAATTGTAGGACATTGGAACACCACTCATTTTAAAGCTACAGAGTTGTACTTTGCTGGGTATAAAGATTCTTATAATCAGTTCAACGGTTTTCATAGTGATTTTTGAAAAATCACCTTTTTTTTTTCCCCCCCCAAATGCCCGCCCCTGACGGTTGATTTTATAAACAATGTCCAAACCCAAGGGATTAAAAAGGCATTTCTGTACACCTTTACGAAATCATTGAATCAATTTAAGGGTAGATACCAGTAAATATATACTGTATATCTATATCTATATACAGTAGGTATATTTATAGATGCGATATATATGCAGTACTATACTGTATATATATATCTATCTGTCTATATATATATATATATATATATATATATATATATATAATATATATATATATATATATATATATATATATATATATATATATATATATATATATATATATATATATATATATATATATATATATAAGTAATAATTTTTAAGAGGAGGTCCTACAGTATGTCTCCTTAAGGATTACCTTCAACTGTTTTCCTCAGTTTAGTGGATTGTACATTTCCACATTTAATGGTGGTTTTGATATCGTGATTTTTTTCAGGTGAAAGTGAGAGATCAAAGCGATTTCGTGCCTATGCAACGTACATTGGTCATATACACCATTTTTTGACCACTGGTTATTATACTTCCGGACTTGATCGAAATACCAAGAGAGCTGTGCACAAGGCCACTTGTAAAGGCCAGTACACTGTAAATGGCTCATCTGTATACTACTCAGTGTCTGGCAGGAAGCTAAGGGTGATCACTTCTGAGGCTGAAAGAGATGTTATTATTCAGATGTGCCACTCTCCAAGTGCTGGTCATACAGGCATCAACAACACTTGCACTAAGATCAGTAGCCGCTTCTGGTGGAAAGGCATGAGAGAAGATGTTGAACACTGGGTAAGAACTGTGTGTAATGTGTGGTATAAATGTTTTATTTTTTTGTTTGTTTCAGTAATGAAAATTTAAGTTCAGAATGTTGCAGAACAAGTCAGTCATCATTATGTTGGAAGCTTAGTCAGTCCAAAAATTTTGCATTTACAGTAGTTCATTGTATTTGTGTCATTTTTATAACAATTGTTTTTTATGCTGTCATTTTTTAAAACTTCCAAACTTTGGATAAAAAGATTGTTTATTATTTTCAGATCTTGCACTGTGATGCCTGCCAGCATCTAGAAAAGACCAAAATGCAAGCTCCGCGACAGAAACGCATCAAGGTCAAGTCCAATGTTGTTGTTGTAGATCAACCCCAATTTGTCTGACTAATAGCAAGCAACTGTCTGCAGGACTGCACTTAGCAGTGAACTGGTGTTCCCTTGCGGATGACCGTGCCTTGCCACAGTGAAGTGCAGGGAAAAGTTTGGAGACTACTTGGTTCCTGGATGGATGCATTACTTGCATCTCACCACCCAGTTAACAGAGGCACCTTAGCAGGCTTTACTCCACTCTGTTTTTAGGTTATATGGTTACGTAAATGGTTTCCTTGGTTACAGGAAACCATTAGGCTTGCCACTCAGTGTAGAGTCACCTGAAGTGAAAAGAAGTTTGAAAAGTGGCTGGAAAGAAAGGGAGAAGTAGGAAGAAATGAGGGCAGACAAAGAAAAATAATGATAAAGGTGAAGGAAGTAGTAGGCAGAACTACATCAAGTGAGTAGATGATGGGTGCCCCTAGTCTGGAGGAATTTCACTGAACCTCGTTCCGTGGCATATACAAAGTTTTATTGCATTTTTTTATACATTGGACCCTACTAATGAAAATAAAAAAGTGCACCCAGTTGGCACACTTGAGCATTTTGTTACAGGGGCCGAAATCCAAAATGGCCCCCACAAAAAATGAAAAATTACAATATTTGATTACTATTGTCACTAGTTTTCCTGATATTACATTATTTCATTGTAGAATTATTTCAAGAAATTCTAGGCATAACAAAGTATATTACATATGTGTAAATTGTGAAAAGAAAAATTACTCACTTAATTATAATTGCATAAAAAAGGCACCAAATTTGATTACCATACCCTGTTAGATTATCACCAGGTATTACAATATTTTATTTTCTTAACAAACTATACTGGGAAAGGATGGAGAATTTGATCTTTCTGTCAGTAAACATTTTTAAATATTTAACATGTCTGTTCCAACAAACATATTTAAACCATAATCTTTTTCACAACTAAAATGTTCATATCCCTTATATCAGAATGTTAGACCAATTACGCTCTTCAAAATTGATCAAAATGCTTTACATCAAAAATATATGTTGCTTATAAATATAAAAACACTGATAAACTAAACACATTTACAATTAATATATTGTGTCTGTCATTCCATGTCCATACTTTCCTCTTCTTCAACTGACACTCTTGATTTACTTTGAGGATTGTGGCAGTCAGTTCCATGGCAAGCACAAAATAGTGAGCAAGAAAGTTGTGCTGCAGCACCACTGCAACGGGTAGTTGAACATGGGGTGCGGGATTGACACCCACACTTAATTAGTTTTAGGATTTCAAGTGGTGCAGGAGAAACATCAGGTGGCAAGCCAATTGGAACCAACATGTTTGAATCAGGATCCTTGGTCCACCCATAATGAAGAGGGTTCATTTCTGGTGGCTTTGCATCAAGGGAGCTTCTCCAAATTACTGCCTGTAAATGGACTCTGCAAACATGTTCTTCAAATGCATCTGTTGTTGGTGGCAAAGCTTTTAGCTATGGTGCTGTGGTGAGCCGAAGATTGCCCTTCTCTGATTGCCACACAGTATATCTTAAAGATGTCATGTTGTTTTCATTTGGAAAGCTATAACATGCTGCAGTGAGTTTTGTGGCTCCAGCAGTAACATCAGTCAGCTCTTCTAGTTGCCACCCTAATCTAGTAAGTGTCTTCCCACTCTTTATTGCTTTTAAGATTGCTCATTTACCAATACCCCATAAATATGAAACATTGTTACATTCTGTAAGAACATGGGCAGGTAACAGACTGTTAAGAACATCTTGATTTTGCTCAACTGTTGCTTTGATATCTGCACTTGATCTTGAAGGACTTGTTCCAACCATTACCATATTGCAGGCAAGATTTTCTTGCTTATAGAAGTGGCATAGCAGGACAAATATGTCTGTGTCATCAGCAACAATTCTAATGCTGTGTCTTCCTGACCATGCCAGATGGACAGCTTGCTGCACCACAATAACATCAGCTTCCTCATGTGTAGTGAGCAAATCAGGCCTGCTTCTTCTGATTCCATTACAAAGCTCTACTGGTATTGGTTCCTTGCCTGTAATCACAAGATATTTGTCATTGTTTGGCAGTAGATCAGTGTGCTCACACAGATACTCACAATGAGATTAATCACCTGGGATTTATTGTGTGTAACAGATAAGCAGACCTTCTGTGGTGGCAGAGGTGTTGCCATTGACAGTCTGTGGCATCTACTTGCTTCCTTCCCAGCCCTAGCTGCTTGTGTTTCCTCATTTATTCTTCCACTGTGATGTCTCTCAAAGACCAGATGTGTGTTTGCTGCTAAAAGACAATGACATATGTACTGCACAAACTTTAATATATAATCTATGACACCTTGCTTGGCCATTTGACAACCCAGAGAATTGCACGCCTATCAAGTATTATAGCATCAGCCGGGACCATTCTGTGAGCAGATACTTCCACTTGGAATTTGGCTTTCAGGGTGGCTTTAGAAGGTGACAGCCTCATATCACCTGTCTTTTCCTGGAATATTGAGGGTGGAAATACAGCCAACTCATAAGAGAGAACATCTCTCATGTTGATGTTCCTAGAGGTTTGAATAGATCAATGTGGTATCATACACAGATATATTGTCCACTTTAATTTTTTTTTCTTGAAGTTGACATGAGCACAACTGGTCTTGTGAGTGGCTTGTGAAAACTCTGTGGCCATCCTTCCTCAAATGTTTTCATCATAGCTGCTCCCAATTCAACAGCCCTGTCAACATTGACATGCTCTGCACATATCCTACCTGTAACCACATTAATAAGTCCAGGTGGATTGGATGATGGATGAATGGATGGCACTCTCCTTTCAGTGGATCTATGCAGCTTTGAAGCTTCTGAATTTTTGCTCTGTCTGCTTCATCGCTTTGTATCCTTGAAGGACCTTCTTCCTTATGGGTCATGACTGTGGATTGTGCGTTTCCATCAAGCATGGATACAACATTTTTTTTCAGTTGAGTGCAGATATGCAGTCCAACAGCCCGCTTTTTCAATTCTGCTGCTTGATGGGTTATTCCAATAAATCCTCCTGGACTGTGGCCATAATGCATGACAGTTGTCTCATTGTACTGGTCAGACCAGATGCCTGGTTGATGTCACAATACATGACCTCCGTCCATGAAGTCTTGAAGCACTTCATCAGGCTGTTTGCTTATAGAATGAATGCATTACAAGGCATGCCTTGCGTAATTGGCAAAGAAGTAAGGAAGCATCTCTTTGATGTAAAGCAAATGGAGTGGCCAATCACCTCGTTCAGCACGAACAAACTGCATCATCAGAAATACTGACTTAACAAGGACATTGATCCATAGTTTTGCTGCTCTGCTTTGTGCTGCTCTGAGGTTTAGTTCTGTCATCAACTCATAATAACTGTGGATAGCATCCTGAATAATTTCATGCAACAACTCTTCAACTATGATGCACAGAGCTCTCATGTTTTGTGGGTACTTTTTTCCCCTGAACATTCTAGAGATCCCTCCAAATGCAACATCCATGATATCCTCTAATCCAGTGTCAGCCATGAGAGTGCCAACAGCCCCTATGAAGGTCATAAGTATATGCATTCCACCTAAGCGTGGAATGAAGTTTAAGAACATATCACTATGCACCCAAGATATGTTTATCACAACTTTTTACAGCTGCTGATTATTTGCAAAGATTGTGTATGTTTGTCCCATAGAATTAGTAATAAATGTTACAGTGTATAGTTTATAGGTGATCAGTTTATTTAGTTCATGTTCTGATAGGAAAAGTTATTATTATTATTGTATGAAGAAAATTAAAAACTGAAAAAGATAGCTAAGCATGTTTTATTTGCATCATCATTCATGCAGGCAGCCATATTGGATTTCGGCCTCCATTTTGACACACTCAGGTGTGCCAGCTGGGTGCACTTTTTTATTTTGATGGTTACATCCCAAAGTATCAGAAAATTCAATAAACCTTTGTATATGTCTCGGAACGAGGTTCACCCGAAAATGACCATTCGGGCACCAGACTACCCCACCTACCACCAGGGGTGGATCCAGGAATTTTCGGTGGGGGGGTCTGATTCACTGATTCAACCAAAGACTTGACGCGACATACTGATATTTCAATGTTGAAATTGCCTCTTTATTCAATGATGCATGGCTGGTGGGGGGGGATGCATCCCCCCCATCCTCCCCCCCTGGATACCATCCCTGCCTACCACCCAGTCCATTGTACGTGGTGGGAATAGGTCTGATTGGTCCTTTAAACTTGACTAAAGACAGATTCAAGTACAGTCAGTGCTCATATAATGAGCAGTCCTATAGCGCAAATCTCACATAACACAGGAGGCAAATTTTATGTCCAAATTTAGTCACAATGCAAAAATGATATACATTACACGGGTAGAGGAAGCTGTCCTTTTTTTTTTTTTTTCCCAGCACCATACTCTGCAGAAACGATAGACATAATGCGGTTAGGGGCCCCAAATTATGGTGCAAACAGTCGTAACACAGCAAACTTGGGTCATAGCATGGTGGGAACAGACACCATGTGGCCAGTGTTAGTCATAGTGCGGGTTGCATCAGCCTACGACATATTGCTATTACATGTCTGTGCAGGGTGTTGTCACGGTCCACTGAGCATTCCTACCCCAGTTGAACCCACCCTCTTCCCTTGCTTTGGCTGCACACGTGCTTTGTGTGATCTTTGCTTTTTTTTTTTTTTTTTTTTTTTTTTAATGGAACCCCACCCCACCTCCTCCCAGCAAACCCACAACCTCTTTCATTCAAAGTGAGGAATCCTCTTGTGTTTGTATGTAATGAAGTCTTCATTAGGGAAGTAAATGTCCTGGAAAAACCCCCCTGAAAATTGCCCCAAAAGGGGAGCTTGGGGTTGGCTTGGGTACCATGAAACCCCTTAATATGTAAACATATGGCTCTATAACACGGAATTCTCATAAAGGAGGAGCTTCTGGGTACAATATTCACGCGTTATGTGAGCGGTTGCTGTATGTACTGACTGTGACCGACTACTTCAAATTTGTGGACGCAATGATGTTTCAAAATATGGCTACAGCAATAAGGGTATCAGCTATAGGGAATTTCTGCATACAGCAGCCATGTGCAGAAAGTATGCGCGAGCTTTCTGCATAGGGGAACTTGTGCATATGACACCAGTGTTTTCCTGCTCCGCAAGTGTTGCTCTTTTAAACTGATTAATGTTGAGTGTTTTGTATAGGTTACTGTCATGATAAGTATATTGTCAGTGTTCCTTAACCCAAGTATATGAATGTAATGTTTAATCTTATTTTTGGCAGAAGACGAAAGTAGGAACAGTCAATTTGAGTAAGGTAAGAACATAGAGTAGTTGTACCACCAGTTAGTTGCACGAGGGTTTTAGTGCATGTTTTTTAGTAATTAATCACAGGTGATTGGCCATGAAATGTTTCTTCATGGTTGCTGGTCACTTTGTTATATAATAGCACTGTTTATTGGTAATCCAGATGTTATTCTCACACTTGCATACAGTAGAACTGCTTATTGGTGATACTGTAAAATAAACAATAAATTTGCCTGTTCACTGTTTTGAAAATAATAGCACTACTTTTTAGTAATAATGTACCATAAACTTGTTGGTGAATATTTAGAAAGTCTTCCATGTTTCTAACACAACTTAACCCCTACACCGCGGGCTTGTTTACCAATGACTTGCGTGTGCCGCGGGGTTATTTGGGCTCCGACAGACTCTCAAAAAATATTTGCCAAAAATCAGTTATTAGTCCTAGAATAATAAAATTACATATGATTGTGGAGCCTTCGTCGGTTACCGTAGGACTTGTGGAGACCTCTGAAGTAGGGTAACGAAGTCTCCACTTTACACTTCCCGACAACCCGTAATATGATTACCACAGCCAGATACAAACACTATAAACACTATTCTACAATTTTCAAGTAGTTTGGGATCCATATTAAAAAAAAAAAAAACACTGTGAAAGCAATGGAAATTACGAGCGCGTCTGATCGTCGCACTGGCACTAGTTCGCTTTTGTTACTCTGTCATTTATTATTCATAAAACCCCTCACACTTTATATTTCTATTACTATATAACACTTATATATATCTACAGTCTTTATCCATAAGTTTCCTTCAGTAGTATTAGTTTATTGTCACTGTAGGGATTCAATTTCTTTCAGTAAAATACGTAGCATTCACTTTCTCGTCCTGTATACTGGCATTGAGAGTGAATGTCACTTTCATCTTCACTCTCATAACTCATAGCATTCAGACATGCTAGAGTGAAACTTTCACTTTCATTACTCCTAGGGTATATACTGTACTCTATCTATCTATCTATTGCCAGACGCCTCAATCCCGTTTGGGGTGGCCACAAACAAATCGCTTCCAAGTCGCCCTGTCCCCCGCCATTTCACTCCCCTGCTCCCAACTCACACCCCCCTCTCTCATATACCTCTCCACCCCATCTCTCCACCTCATCCTCGGCCTCCCCCTCCCTCTTTCCCCCTCCACCTCACTCACATACACTCTCTTCGTCAGTCTTTGACCCTCCATCCTCTCCACATGGCCAAACCACCTCAGTGTGTTCCTCATAACGCTTCCTATCACATCCACATCAACACCACAACGCTCCTTTATAACCTCATTCGTCAGCCTGTCTCTCCATGTGACTCCACAGGCTCCTCTTAAATAACTCATTTCCACGGCTCTCACTCTTGACTTGTGTCCTTCCAACAACGTCCAAGCTTCACTTCCGTACGTTAGGGTTGGTATCACAATGCTGTCATGTAGTAACTTTTTCACTTCCATGCTCACTTCCCTGTTTCTTATCACTGCTTTCAAAGAACCAGCAACCTTTCTTCCCTGCTGTACCCTTTCAAGCACTTCACCCTCCAAACCTCCATCCTTACTCATCACACTACCCAAGTACTTAAACGTACTCACATTTTCCAATTCCTCACCATCCAACCTCACTGTACATTCACTGACTTCACCTCTCTCAAAGACCATCACTTTACTCTTCTCTACATTCACCTTTAGATTCCGTTTCTTACACACTCTCTCAAGCTCATCCACCAAGCCTTGCAGCTCCCCTTCGTCTTCACTCAACAACACGGTATCATCTGCAAACAACAGTACAGGGAGTTTCCAAACACTATCCTCTCTCACCAGGTTCACTCCAACATCCACTACCCTACCTTGTACCTCTTTTATTACCCCATCCATGTACAGATTGAACAACCATGGGGACATGACACATCCCTGTTTCAACCCAACTTTCAAAGAGAAAAATTCACTTAGTTCACCATCCACACGCACTGCAGCCTTCGCACCATCGTACATACTCTTCACAGCATTCAACAACTTCCCATCTATTCCATATATTCTTAACGCTTT
This sequence comes from Coenobita brevimanus, assembly GCF_032717465.1. Lineage (NCBI taxonomy): Eukaryota > Metazoa > Arthropoda > Malacostraca > Decapoda > Coenobitidae > Coenobita > Coenobita brevimanus. The sequence goes on along the minus strand of NC_137029.1, from coordinate 23,706,527 downwards.
CCACAATCCTAGTCTATCCACCCTGTCATATGCTTTCTCCAAATCCATGAACGCCGCATACAACTTCTTTCCCTTCTCTAGAAGCTTTTCCACTAAAGATCTGAGAATGAATATCTGATCTACACAACCTCTTCCCTTCCTAAAGCCTCCCTGTTCTTCTCCAACTAATTTCTCTGTTCTTTCTCTAACTCTGTCTATAAGTATCCTACCATATTTTTTTCCTATATACTAAGAAGACAAATACTCGTATTCTTATAATACTACTCATTTACATTTCTATTTACTTTCTCTATTTTATTTACGTTATTTACACATCTATTTTATTTACACTGTGTTGTGCTCTGTCACTTGAAATAACTTATAAAACTATTTTCCATTGTTCACATATATTTACATTCATTACTTTCACTTGCTGTTTACACATTATTTACAATTCCACTTGCACTGTTTTACTCAATAGAAAGATCGTAGTCACTCTTTTATCAATTGTCAGCCCTTTACCTCTTTCCACACGAGGTTTAGTAGGGGGTAAAGGTCACAGGGCCATTTGCATGGGGGTGAAAAAAGGCCTTGAAGTCAGCAAGAAACATACGTACTCTCGCTTCGGAAGATGAGAATAAACTGATTACGGAGGGCCAGCGTGGAGGCCTGCTTTAGGGGTTATTCAGAGTTACCAATATTGGTTCTTGAAACAGCTAAGTCTAGCACTGATATGATTGGCGGGAAATCTAGACAATACATTATAAATTTGGTAGTTCCAGGTGAATGTAAATATCACTTAGGCTTCTCCCTTCCCTCCTTACATGTATATTTATTACGAAAATAGATTAGAGGCCTACTTAGGAGATATATATTCAGAGCTACCAATGTTATATCTTGAAACAGCTTTGTCTAGCACTGATATGATTGGCAGGAAATCTAGACAATACATTATAAATTAGGTAGTTCCAGGTGAATGTAAATATCACTTAGGCTTCTCCCTTCCCTCCTTACATGTATATTTATTACGAAAATAGATTATACGGCATATTTCAAGGGGAAAAAAACAGCGAAAATTAGCGAACGAGTGCACGTGAGGTGTTGTCAGGTGATGATTAGCCAATTCCAGGTGTTTGGCACTCTCACTTACCTTATTTCTTTCTTGTATATATTATTTGGTATAAGAATAGGACATAGGGCTTATTTCAATGGATGAAATCAGTGAAAAATTCCAGGGAAGATTTACTTAGCGTAGCACGGCCGGGCAGGCGAGAGGATAGGGTAATGGAGGGGGGGGTAGGGAGGGGAGTCAAGAACGGGGAGAAATGGCTAAATTGTCAACAATGGATGGGAGTACAGATGAGATTAGGAGTGCTGACTAGTGTTGGACATTGGCAGTACTGATAGATGATACAAGCCCCCGCTTGGAAGCCCGGGTGAATTCAAAATAACACAGAATCACAAAAGCGACGCCCCGCGGTAAGATCCCTTGCTCCCAAGCGTCACGAAAGTGACGCCCCGCGGTTAAGGGGTTAACAGTGGCATTTAAATTATTATTGATCACTGTTCCCCAGTCAAAAACATCGTTAGCAATACATCAGATTATGCTGTGTGACCTGAAAGCTGCATCATTATGAGAGCTTCCCCGGGCAGAAAATTACTTGGTGATAACAAGAATGAAAAACAAAACAAAAAAGGAAAGTTCTGTCATCCTGAACTCCTCTAAACTGAATATATAGTGCAGGTGTGTAAGTAGCAGGAATGAAGGAAAGAAAAAAAGAACGCAAAGAAACAAAGAAAAAGGAAAAAAAAGCTCGAGCCTGACTTTTTTCTCCACATAAAGATGGGGGAGTTGGGATACAGAAAACAAGGAAAGGGAAAATACAATAGAGGGAGAACTAGATAACAGAAATAAGAAAGATTTCACCCTGTTAATTAGGGTTGTAATGTAGTTGAGCATATCATGACTTGGAACTTTATGCAAAATTTGGTCAGGTTAGTTTTAATTTTGGTGTAATAAGTTAGGTGTTGATTAAGTATGGGATGTTAGGCTGTGTTATCATGGATGTAGGTAACACAGTGTAAGGCTGTTGATTTTGGGGTCCTAGTGTTTGATGTGTCCAGTGAGAAATACTTGTACAATTCACATAATTCATGCATATCCTTATATTCTTACTGATACAGTAATCCACTTGTGGTAATTTGTGCAGTATAAGAGAGAAGGATATATGGCACTGTGAGACACATGATGACTGTGGTCATGGATTGGTGATGACTTTTCCCCTTGGGTAGACCAACAGCTTGAATATCCATAAAATGAGTGTATGTAACAGTATAAGGATGTGAGGATCATTTGCATGTTACAGTAAAGAAGAGCCAAGAAGTAGGTCATGGATAGGTGGTGATTTCTACTTTCCCCATGGGTAGACTAGCTGCATGAATATCCATAAAATGATAGTGTACGTCATGATGTAAGGATGTGAGGATCCTTTGCATGTTGTAGTAAAAGGAGGGCAGGAAGTAAGAGTTGCTTATAGGATACTGAATTTAATTTTTACATGAAGTGTCTATTAATATCAGATTCTGTAAAGAGTGTAATGTAAAATAAAGTTGGCCCCAGACGTCCGCGGAATAAACACCTTCATCCCTGGTGTATTTGTGAATTAGTTCAGGAACAAAAAAGAAGAAATTAGAAAATTCACATAAAAAAAGGGCCATTGAGTGTTCCCATGGAAGTACAGTATGTGAGCTGTCTGAATCCTTACCTTTTTGGCATTATCACAAATACATTATAAATAAATACTAAACTGCTGTAAGCATTCTGTGCATTAGATATGCACACACAAGGAGCAGGGAGTGATTGCGCCATGCCAGGTGCATTGTTAGATGGTAAGCAGAGTCTGCTGATTGTCTGTCAGCAAACACAAGGAAATGGTGAAAGGTTTGTGTAGTATATTCGTGTATTTCCACGTTAAATAAATTATAATGCAAAATTATTTTCCCTCAAAACTTGTGGATGATGAATGTGAGTAAACAGTTTTTTTTTTTTTTTTCCCCCAGGCTGTTGCTTTTGTGTTACCTAACTTGCAACTACATATTGCAAAGGAGATAGCCTGGAAAAAAAAAAAATCAGTTTACTAATTATAATCAGCATCCACCATGAAAAAAAACGCCTTAAAGTAAAATGGAACTACACAAATATAGAAATCTTTCACCACCGCCTTGCATTTGCTAACCTGCAATCAGCTGACTTTGTTAATAATCTACTGATGTGTTTAGCATGGTACAGTCACTCCATTCCCCATGTGTGTGCATATCTAACCCAAAGAATGTTTAGTTTACTGTTTGTTTATGAGGTATTTATGATAATGTTGAAAAGGTCAGTGTTCAGTGACAGCCCACACAGTTCTGTGGCAACAATCATTTCCATCTGCGTATCTCATTCTCATCATCATCATCGTCCAATCCTACGTTGTGCCATGAGGAATGTAGGAACCCAGGTGTAGGCAAGTTGGTCCTGACATTGAAGATGAGAATGACCAGTCTCACTCATCCCTGAGTGGCATTACGTGAGCAGTAACTCCAACCACTCTTGGATATAAACCTTCACCGACTCAGTCCGATTGGATTGCCACAGTTACCCACTAAACCACTCACTTTTAATTAATAACTAGCTACGCTAAACAAGCCTTAGGTAGTTGGTTGCTTGTTAGCTAGCTGGGGTATGATAGGGTAAAATGACTGATGAAATGAGGAAATGACTGCAAAGTGGCTGCTAATGGACTAATACTATCAGATGCATAAGGAATGGAGAATGTTGGATCATTGGACCCATCTTTGGGAATAATATTGTGCCTTTTAGTGGCATCATGCATTTGTGAACATCATCCATTCATGATGGGTCTTGTGATGTATTCCATGTGAATGTTCTAGGCTGACACTGTGTGTGTATACAGGTACTGTACAATAGAAGCTCAGTTTAATGAACATCAATTTAGTGGAAGCCCGAGATAACATGATTATTTTTTTTCCGGTATTTTTTTTTTTCCCAATTTAAAGGAAAATTTCAGTTAAAATGAGTGTAATTCCGTTTAGGAAATTCTGTTCCAAAAACCACTGAATTACCGGAAAAAGTCTCGTATATTGAGTGCATCATCGAGCCCATATCGGAAACACCCCTGACTGGCTGTGTACGATGTTGCCACATGTCCTTGCCAAGCTGCCTGGGTAGCGGCGGGGACTCAGCGATGTCACTTGGCCCATGCAGTCTCCACATGATCCCCCAACTGTAAACAACTGCTCTGCATGTGTGGGGCTTTGCCTTGGTATTGTGTCCTCGCTTGTGTGTGTTTTTTTTTAGTGAACCAGAGCTTTTATGAACCATTGCAAAGGTTCAACAAGAGAAGAAGAGGATGAGGTTTTCTGATGGCCAGAAATTGGAAATGCTGTTATTGAGAAGATGGAGCATCATCGCTGATGCTCCCCAGCCCCTCTTGTCACTCCTGTACCACCTTGACTGTTTATGTAGGGTGACTCCAACAAAGACTAAACCACCCCCAGGCCTGATACTGGTTTGGGGGGTCAGTATGCTACTTGCATCAGGCATATTTCTTTAACAAGTGCAGAACCCCAATTTTAGGAGATAAGCCTTACTGTAGTTTAGTATTCTTATTTACTATACTATTTGGTTCACTACTATCCTCACCTTATTCTTTATGTGTGTGTATACTGCTGTGTGTAGCATTGAGAGTTAGCATAGTTTGCTAGGTTTGGGTGCACATTGTCATGAACTCGGCTTGACCGTTGCCCTCAAGGATTTGGTGGAAAGGATCTCAAACGACCAAAAAAGTTTCCCTTGTATTGATGTAACGGTTGGATTTTTTTATATATATCCCACCGTTGTTGTTCATCAGTGTAACGTCAGGTATTTTTATCCCACCGTTGTGGTTCTGTTTAACTTACTCGTTGATAATACAAATGGTACACAACTTAGTCTCCCCTCAATGACTGATAAAGTATTCACCTCAGTAAAAACTAAGGGGGGGAAGTATCTTCGACTTTGAATGATAAAGGTTAATTGCTTAAAGGATATTTTTGGTAGCATTTGTAGTTTTGGCCGAGTCGAGAATAAGTCAGTACCACGTGTGTTAGTCGTTCCCAAAGCGGAGGAATCTTGAACTGGAAGGGGAGTGAGTTATGCGTGAGAGGACATAATTCCCTTGGTTGGGTATCAAAATTACATATACTTTACTCTACTTTAATAATTCTATACTTGTTAATCAACAGACGTTTTTGAATTACATGACCTTTAATCATATGTAAAAGAGTTGTAAATTAAGCCATAGTTTGGGCGAAAGTAATAACAGTACTGTTACCAAGCGAAACAATTTGAATATTTAATAGAGACTTCTGAGTCCATCACATTACATTCTTTATTATCAGTTATTCTTGGGCTCGTCAATAGCCTCAAGAGTGGGGCATTAGATGGCATGAACTGTCTTTTCAGGCTGGCATAGCCTCGAACCAAAAATATTCACTCTTGTTCTATTTCGTCGGGGCAGTATAAACTCATCACACAATTCACTAATAATTCATAATCACTTGGGCTTGTTTAGCCTCGAGGAACAACTCAAAAATCACATTTTCTTACAACCACTAAATTCACTTCAACACTCCCAATATTCCTAACCTATTAATAAAAGAGAAAAGAAAACGGTTGATGAGTTTGAATTCGCCTTTCCGTTACATGACCACATTAACTTTCAAAATTCTGTACCTTATCTACTATAGAAAAAAGGTTCACCTGATTGATTCATAATTCAATTTCTATGACATTCAGTTTATAAAACTATTCATGGGTAGTGTAAGTGTGTGTGTACATTAAGTCTATGGGCAATATCACATGATGGCCTCGTGCACGCCCCAAAGTTACGGTGTCTGTGGACTGAAACAACGTCTGTTATCCACGACGTCTGGGTAGTCAGTGTGGCTTGTTGGGCATGTAGGGACGCTACTCCCAGATCAAATGAGACTGTGTTTTTGCGATATGGTGAGATTTAATTCTCTTCACTATTTATATAGTAGAGTACACATGACTTTAGGACTTTTGACTGAATTGGGGAAAATTTGAGATTCATTCCTTACTACTTTTAAATACTGAATTTACTGCCATCCTGCCTTGAGTTTGGGGTAGCTTATGCCATCTAGTGACGGCTAAGGCAAGCGGGACTATTTGGTCCTCACAAATTACATTATCTTGGCCTTTTTTGACTATTAATTTCACATATTTGGATTCTAGCAGCTTCATTAGTAAGCATTTCACAACAATGATACGGAAAGACTTGCATACCCATTATTATTCTGTTTAAGGTTTAAACTTGGCGCCCGGCAACGACGCACCACAAGCAAGGGGGGGACATTGCCCGCATCTGTTATTCGTTACTCCCATAGCTCAACACTTCCAGTTACACCACCTATGCATAGATACAGAGATATATACATATAAAAATAATGTTGTCCCTACATCGATCATTAACACATGAACTACTACTTAGGACAGGAGCCTTATAGACTAGTATTCAGATTACACTCTAACTTAGAAATTACAGTACCTCTAAACATATACATGAATACTAAATTTGTGGCATTACATTGAGCCTTGGTTACGGAACTTTATTTTGCAGAAAATTTGAGATACAGTACATCCTTGAAAAATGCGCATTTGAGTTGTGCGATTCGCAAATTATGCAGGTGCCATCCCAAAAAATACGATTAAATAATTTTCGTATTGTGAGCATATTTTTAAATTGTGCAGGTGCGTCTGGGAAGACTGAACCATTCCAACTACATTCCGTATTACTTTACAAGGCGGATGGAAAGAGTAAGGTGACCAGACAGATCGGTATTTAATTTTGTTTGGATTATTCATAATTTTACTAATTTATCATAATTTCATAAAAGGTCATGTTGTAACTAATATATCAGTAATTTTCTGAAAGTGGGAAATGTAAGATAATATGCACAAAAAGTGGGGCATTTTAGTCACAATTAAAAAAGCAGGACAGATTTTTAAAAAGCAGGACTGTCTCGCCTAAAAGTGGGACTCAGGTCACCTTATTCTAGGCATCCCGACTCCCGGTCTGTTC